>NC_135497.1:263632267-263827267 GCF_052857255.1 Amblyomma americanum
AAGCCGAAGCCTGTAGAGTGTTTCAGTTGCCGCCTTTCTGCTGCTAACGTGTATATCCGTGGCCTATTCATCAGGAAAGAAAAGGAAAAAAAAATTTCAGAACGGCAGCTAGCCGGTTTCATGCCCCAGTTTTTGGCGTTGGTACCCTCGTGTGCGGCGTCGGTGGAAAGGCTGCACTTTCTTACAGGATACTACGAGTAACCGGCTTTCCCTTCCCCTGACCCTTTATTTCGCCTTGTTTGGTATCGCATGGGTGTTGCGTATGCGAATGTATTTGTACTACGAATCACTTAACGGTTTGCCTTATCGCGTGACTTAAGTTTCGTCTCACTTCTGGACGAAAAATTGGGGAAATGAAGCACAATTGGAAAATGCGCGCGTTTAAATAAGGTCGAGACAACTGTGCCAGCAGCAGCAAAATATCCCGCAGGGAACATTGCCGGCAGTTTGACCCGATTGCCTGATTCTGGTCACATCACAGCACACAGCCGATGAAACGAGACTGGCGGAATTATCTTTTTCCAGCTGTTTTTCTGGCAGAATACCCTGCACAAAAAGCGGCCGGCTGACGGATATCAAACCTAGCCCCACTAATCTCACAATGCTCCAGAGGAAACGCATATTGATTTGTCCTGATTGATTGATTGAGTTAGTGATTGACTGATTGGACAACTTTTAAGTTTCATCAAAAAAGACGTTTCTCCCCGTTTGGAGGCTCGCACTGTGGTCTTCTGAAGAAATCAATTAAGAGCCTTGCAGGACCACCGAAAACGGAAGTTCTTTGTGCGAGAGCGAGCGCCGGCGCCACCTAAAGGTGCCGCGGTTCGAAGGGGCTTTGGACGGCGTGGGGAGAGTTCAGTTGTACTCCGGACGCCGAACGACGAGCAGCTAGCTCCGCTGACTGCTAGAACGCTCCGGGAGATGTGCAGTTGTTGGCTATTGGTGCTTTCTACTTACTCTAAATAAATTCAGTGAGTTAAGTTTTCATGAACTGGATCAAGTGTGATAATTTATGATTAGGCCATCGAGCAGCCGCAGTGGCGCACAGTTACAACACTAATCGCAATGAAGAATCACACTGATTGCCACTCTGAAAAATAGAATACAGAAAAATCGTTCGCTTTTTCTTTACAGCGCTTCATGCGGTGACACCAGGACGTGTCGAGAGCAGAGATTGATTGATTGAATAACTTTTATTTCCATCAGAAAAGACGTTTCTCCCCACCACCGGCACGCAGCACTGCGAGACGGGGAGTTGCGCGTCCGCGGTTAGAGGCTGGTTGGCAGTCCTTGACTGGTAGCGGCCTCTTCCGCCGGATAGATGGTGGTGCGCTGGAGCTCAGGGTCCGGGATTCTTAGCATAGACTCCCAGGCTTATCTACTATCAATAATTTTGCCCGCTCCGGGAGAATATGGGCACTCCAAAATTATGGGGTCGAGGGTCCTACTTTTGGCATGTATTAAAAAAATACAATCCTTCTCGAGGGCGGCTGCGTTTGTCACATGATCACAGCGAGCTAATTAGACGGCACTGCCGACATTGTTTTTCAGGGGGTACTGCCAGCTTCCGGTAATATATAGCCACTTTCTTTATTTGGGCATGCCCAATAAATGCCGAAAGCAAGTAGCCTTATTGTTTCTTTTTCGTGCTGCAGCTGCTCGCAACGCTGGATAATTTCTACAATGAATCAGTTGCGTTTATGCTAATTACAGTTTTTCTCATGTTAATGCTAATTAGTTCGCCTTATACGGTTCTGGCTAAGAGTAGTGGGTGGATCTTGCCTGATGCCGCCATCTAGTAGCTATCATGGCCAGGTTGATGGTGGACCGGCAGACCATATATAGCGCGCGCGCTCATTACAGGGCTCTTCACGACTGGACAGCACTGCTTTGCAGATGTAAGGGTGTCATTTGTGGAATGTACTTGTTTTGTATATTTGCTAATATTCTCAATGTACTTTTTCCTTTTTTTTTTCATGAACGTGCGTTAGCCTTGCTAGCTAGGGCACCCATCGGACTACTAAGAAATTGCTTGCAAATCGTGGCTCGTGTCCAACTCCTGCCTTGTTTTTCAATTTCATTGCAGTGCTACAGATGCTACAAACGCACCAACTTCTGGCACTGGACCAGTTCTACCTGCGTCATTGTCTCTACTCAGACAGAAACAGTGCCTGAGGTAAGCCTGACGAATCGCGAGCAAAATCGCTGATACGCCATCGCGTTCAAGCACTACAGACTGTTAGCAGATACACACCGGAAGGTGCAAGGAGGTTGATCGGGCCGTAAAGACAACAAATCAGGGCCATATATCAGTTCCAGAGCCCCCCTTCAAGGGCAATGTCCCTCCGTTAGTCAGTTGTATCCTTCTATAGGACAATTCTGCCTCCCTATGTTCTGAGTGTGTGAGGGTCAGAGATGCCGGAGGACGTCGAATAGCGACAGAAGTACGTTTGGAGGTCAAGAATCGCACATTCGGCAGAACTGGTGCTCACCCTCTATGGAGGCCTGAATAGGAGCTCAAATCTATCTCCATGAATTCCCCCGCTGTTCCAACTCCTCTTTAGCCTTCAGCTCTCACAACCAGTTCCCAATAAACAAATTTCCTTTCCCTGCATCGCATCTTGCTCATCTTTTCTAAGGCAGAGTAAGGGAATCTTCCCGGACACGCTACCCGGTAATGTGGTTTATCTCGGGTAGCTTCTTCTCTTCGTTTATATTTTCACCTACAGGTGTAACAATTACTATTGTCCTCCCTTAATAATAATTGGTTTTGGGGGAAAGGAAATGGCGCAGCATCTGTCTCGTATATCGTTGGATACCTGAACCGCGCCTTAAGGGAAGGGATAAAGGAAGGAGTGAAAGAAGAAAGAAAGAGGTGCCCTAGTGGAGGGCTGCGCAATAATTTCGACCACCTGGGGATCTTTAACGTGCACTGACATCGCACAGCACACAGGCGCCTTAGTGTTTTGCCTCCATAAAAACGCAGCCGCTGCGGTCGCGTGTCAACCAGGCAACTCCAGATCTGTAGCCGAGCGCCCTAACCACTGAACCACCGCGGCGGGTAATTGTCCTCTCTTATAGACATGTTAATTAACATATAATATTGCTTTGATGCTTTTGTGAGAAAGCGGTGCAGGTGGAGGCCTACTATTTTTTTATTTTTTTATGGCAGCCACAACACACTGTTACTACATAGTAAAGCCCATTATACTTTGCGACACGGGCCGGGGAACTTAATTTTCATTAATTTATCCATCCCATCGTAGTATCTACCACTGCACTGTATGTATCTCCATGAGCCATTCAGTGACCACGGCTGGCGTGGGCAGCCCTACCCTGACACTAAAAGAATAGTCCCGCTCACAGCGCTATGAGCACGCGAGACACGGGTTGCTTTAAACAGCCTCTGTAAAAGCTCCTTCTGTGGGTCTCAATTCTGCTTTTGCAGAGTGCCCTGAAGACTCGGACGTAATTGAAACTCATGCCGAGACTCATACCTTGACGTTTGAGTTTCGTGCATAAAAACTCTGCGTGTTCGGTGCTTTGTTTGCATTTTGACACCACCTGCTTCATTGTTGATGTTGTATTGGTGCTTAGTGAGCAGTGAATCGGGAAGCGCTGCTGCTTTAAAGGGCGGCTCTTCATAAGAAATACATATTGCTGCAAACAAATCTTATGTTTCTTTTTATATTCTTATCGCCGTCGTCACGCGGCTTTTATCAGTCTCTCTTCGTTTTGCGCCATGGAGATTGGGGTCTGATCCTGGCCGCGGCGGCCGTATTTTGAATGGAAGTGAAATGCACAAGGCGCCCCTGCTCTGTGCGGTGTCAGTGCACGTAAGAACCTCAGGCGGTCTCGTCTACATTAATTCAGAGCCCGCCACTATACGGCGTCCCTCTTAGCCCATGCGTCAGTTTCGTATGTTAGACACCACAATTTATAACTCGTTTGCAGCAGCCAACTAATCTAATTTATTCTTTCGCAGTTCTCGCTGTGGAGATATCTCGGCACACGGGAGCTTGCCGATGTGGAAATAGTCGTGCACTGGGAACACGCTCCCGAACAGCACGCATCTTTCAAAGCGCATCGCATGATCCTGGCCCTGCAGAACGTCGTCTTCAGGGCCATGTTTTTTGGGCACTTCGCCAGAGAAGATCGCCTCACTATTATGGACATGCATCCGGACGGCGTTGAAGGGCTGCTACGGTAGAACCTCCCTTCGCTCACGCTTCATTTATGAATTTTGCTCAAAAGCACTTGACGGCCTGTAATTCGTATTACATGCAGAAATATAAGCTTGATTCTATTGCAGTCTATTCTAACGACATCTGTAGAGGGGCCATCGAATTAACATGCAAGTAAAGAGGGGAATGCGATAAGTTAACACTTCATCACTAAAACAAAATTTGAAATGCCACCTAAGAAACCAAACATAGAAAATACCGAGAAAGAGAAGAGTATCAGGTCTCTGTGCTGTGCGTTAGGCGCCAAACAAGGCGAAGTACGGCTCTGAACCCTGAGTCCTCCAAGCCTGCTTGACCTGCGGCCCACACACTGGACTCATCCACAGTTACCATACTGATTCTATGAGACTTAAGCTCGCTGCCTGCTCTGTTATTCTCTCTAACGGCCCTGCTGTGATCGTCCGCAGGCATCCCTATTAAAAGTTGTAAGGTCACGTGATGACGTTCTCCATTACACTGCCATTAACAGCCATAGATTTTTGTCGTGTCCGAATCCATGCATGTTCCAACCAGCAAATGTCGCATTCATAACTTGGTTAAAGGATTACTTATTGGAAAGGTCTTTTTCCTTGGCGATATTTAATCAAGGGAACGACGTTTGTGCGAACGGCCTGCTTGTTTGAACGCTAATTCCATAGCATGCTGGTTACGGTACCCTGCCACCCAGAAACCATTACTGCACACAACCAGAGCTTTGCCTTTATGTTTTATCGCAATAGACTACAGGAAGCGTTTCCTGCTTCTCACTCAAATAAGAATAAAGTGGGACGATTCTGTTACACTTTTGCTTTTGTAGGACGACAACGGGTCCTATTATGCTCACCTGCTCTGCGACGCAGGTATTTCTACAGTAAACAGCTCCAGGTGGAAAGCGTTCACCAGGCGACCTGCACCCGCCGCGCTGCAGTCAAATACATGGTGCCTGAATTGGCAGCCAGGTGCGTCGCATACGTGGAGCGCTATATGGAGCCCGATGACGTATGTCCGTTTCTGGACTACATCCTGACGATGTGCGAAGACGGCGTGGACGGGTCCTCCAAGGCCGTCCTCCACAACAATGGCCTCTTCGTTCTCGCGTCGAAGACGTTCGAATCCTGCCTGCACTACACCGCGAACTACATTCTCGACAACGTGCACAATGCACCCGAGATGTCGGTGCTGCAAGCCGTCCACGCCTGCGGCCGCAGGCAGTGTCTCGAGAGAGGCAAGGTTGACAGAGAGCCAGCTGGCCTCCGTTCCCCGGTGCGGCCTTTCTTCCTCAAGCTCCGGTTTCTCGTGCTCACGGTGACCGAGTTTGTTCGCGGTCCTAACGTGTGGGGTATGCTGAACGCCGGGGAATCTCTGGCCATCCTTTGCAACATCATCGAGGGGGACTCGCTGCCCATGCCGGCTGATTTCTGCACCGTACGCACACAGCGCGTTTAGTGGCGGAGTCCGTTGATGGCACTCCCCGGTGCAAGTCGGCTTTGTGAACAAAACGCCGTTTCAATCAGAAAAGCAAGGACATGTAATTTACAGTCACTGAAATTAGTGCTTGGAACGGAAACGCGACCTTCGACGAGGCCTGCTTGATTAGTGCTTTGACATTTTCTCGAATTTTCGCCTTCAACGTTCGTTTCGCATTGTAAAATGTCTTAGCGACTAAAACAATATGAATCAAGAAAGCGGGCTAAACGTTTTTGTTCCTTAAATCTTGGTACCGCAGTTGAATCTCACTCGGTCATTAGATATATTTTGTTTAGCACTCGTGCCTCATCGTGTTCATAATTGTCCGGCTGCATCGTTAAGCTGTTTTTCAATAAAATTTCGAAGACACCCAGTATGGAAACTGGGGACCAGTTAGTTGATGGTGATTTAGTGGACAGAGTGAGAGTGCGAGAAATATGAGGATGAGAAGCACTGACCCAAGCGCGGTGTGTCTGTCGTCTCGTCCTTTTTTATGCGCTGCCTTTTTTTCCCATGTAATGCCACATGCGTGGTCCAAAAGCTTTTTCCAGGCGACATTAAGAAAATTCTCTAGCAGTGGTGCCGGGTTGAACAAAGCCCTGGCATTACTTGCCTTCTTGAACTCTAATCCTGTCTTCGTGTTCTGCGTGGCTGCCGCCGAATCGGACACAACTTTCTGCGCCATCTCCCAGCACGGGCTGTCCTTAAGGAGCAATGACGTGATAATTGCAGCAACATGTGCTGCTACATGAGGCTGTGGGATGAGCACGTTGCCCTCGTCGAAGTGGGTCGTGGTGAATACATACTGATCTTGGGAGTTCTACTTGAAGCTTTGGGTGTTGGAATAGGTGTAATGTTACTTAGATCGTCGGCGCAGAATAAAAGAAAGTAATGCTGCAACCCAATTTTTGAAAATTTATTTTAATTATCGCCGCCACGGTGGCTCAGTGATTATGGCGCTCGGCTGCTAACCCGAAAGACGCGGGTTCAATCCGGGAGCGGCGGAAGAATTTCGATGAAGGCGAAATTCTATGCGGTGTGAAACGGTGTCTCATTATTCGTGCGTACGTGAGAAGGGCAAAAAAACAACAGGAAACCGATCGTCAACGGAGTTCTGTTGCGTTCCATTTAGTGTGCCTTCTCGACGGAAAGTCCTCACAGTGCTGTCTTCTCCCATCTCAGGAAACAAGACTCCGGAGAGCGCTAAAGACCAATAACCTGAGCACGAAAAAGAAAGCGTGTCTGCGGCCATGGTTGTTTGTTCGAATAAGTTCACTCGGTAGGACCACTTTCTTCCTGGTAGTTATGAGTTTACCTTCTGAGCACTGTTTAATGTCGCATAGTTGTCCTGTGATCAAATTTCGAACTATTCTCCAAGGAACAACCTGGGATGTCGTATAGAGCTCAGAAAATTCTGATGAAGCGTATAATTTCTTGTCTCTTTCTAAACGCGTATCTCGAATCATTTATTTCAGTCCCTAAGCAAAAACGAACAATCATGCAGGACAACAGCATGGGCGAACACTGGGCGAAAATTGGCAAACATTGGCATGAACGGCGGTCCTACATTGGCATTTAGGCAAAGCGCTACCACTTTGACACATTGGTCTCACTTTCAGGCCAGTTTTGGGCCAACGTTCGGCCAATCTAGGGGCCAACGCAGGCCTGGCGTTCGTTCCGCGACATGGGCCTGTAAAGGCCTCGAATTGGCTTTCTAGATTTCGAACACTGGCATCCAGCTTTCAAACATTAACAGCCAGCTTTCAAACACTTGTATCCTGCTTTCGACAATTGGCACATGCAACATAACCCATTGCCCAATGACTGGAACTGTGTATGTACCATTACACCTAGCAAATATTCATAAATGAGGGCGCCTAATAATTCCGGAAAAAGACCGGTTTATTGCATCCAGTTGCAAGGATCACGCTTCTAGCGCACGCAGAATGGCTTGCGCTGCTACAAGTAATCCTGGGAATTAATGGAAAGGAGGACCCAAGAGCACGGTGGCAGAGGCTGGGGGAAAAAATTAATTTTTTCATATTACATGAAAGTGCATACACAATGTAGCTTTCCGAGGTAACAAAGAGCCAAATGCGGAGCATTGGGAGGACCGGCTAACCAGCAGTCAGCTCAAGGTCCAAAGAGACCTAGTGAGCCACGCATGCCCGATGGCCACGGACAGTGACGCCTTGGACTAGGGGCGCCAACCACGCTCAGCCTGGAAGACATCGGCAATCTTCGGGCAAGCAGCAAGACTCCTTTATTAGAGCAATAAAGTTTATTCACTCACTTATTTTCAAGTGGGCTGCGTGCTGATGATTCAGGTTGGACAACACAGCTCGACAAGATGCTGTAGAACGGCTAAGACATCTATAAAGTGCTTAACGGAGCTGTCCTCCTGTGAACTGATCAGTTATATCTGAAGCAAGTGTTGCACTCCTCTTGCAAGACGACTCTTCCACTGCACTCCGGTCCAGCTCTTGCACGATGACCTCACAATGCTTCGAGCCTGCAAAGAGAGATGAGGTCACGGTGAACTTAAATATGGCCGTCAAAAGGCAAATGCAGAAATGATTAAATAACACTGAATTTTGTGAGGCACGGTCGGCGTGAAAACACTCGACACAATTTTACAGGATACTTTGTAACAACTGGCACCGCATTTTTTGCACAAACTCAAAGAAATTTAATTCGCCTTGTACCAATTTGGTGATTTTGAGTTTAATGCGCCGTTTCGCACCTCCAGTAAGATATTCAATGTGAAAAAAAAACAAAGTTATGTGATATTGAAAGGAATTTGATGCAGAATTTTGTTTTAGTTTAACTACGGATCTCTAAATTGAGAGCGCATTTTTTATTCGTGTAAAGATGCACAGGTTGTAGCATTTCCTCCATATAGAGTCGAAACAGTTTTAAAAAAGGGTAGTTTTTTTTTGATGGGGTTCAAAATAAATATACTGGATGGAAAACTAGAACACCTTTTTTTATAATCCAGCAGTTTATCTTAGTCGCTTTCATTGCACGTAATACAGATTGGAAACTGACTTGAAAACCAAACAAAACGCTCGTCTTACATTCCAGAGTAATGCCTTTTTTTGTTGAGGGATAACTTGGCAAAAGCTTTAACCATAAATTGCGGATTTCCTATTGCAACTGCAAGTGTGTTAGCCAAAGAGAAACCGCGCGGACGTAGTACACATATCCTCACCGACTGGTCTGTAGTGGAACACAAAACAGTTCCGATTCCTCTGCTGCATAAGCTGTACATGACAAACATATTCCTGAATGCATCGGATGTCAGGTCACATGAATTCAAACCTGCTGTTCGACATTGTAGCGAATGTTTGGGTGAATTCATTGCACCAAAGACGAAAAATAAAGTTCTTACCATTCGGGCAGATCTGCACTGAACACGACGTCAAGCCAGACATTTGGCAATGAGAGCAAGTACATAGAAGTCGTCCTCGTGCTTTGTCTCGTTCTCTGTTCCTACCGAAAAAAGTAAATTCGCATGTAGTCAGAGCAACACTTACGCCTCAAATCACATTAATTTCCGAACGTATCTCGAGATAAAATATTTGTAGTACTTACAAATAAGATATTGCAGGCCAGGGAGGGAACCGCGTCGGAGCTCTTCATATAGTATCAGACGTGGGTTTTCGCTTGCCCAGACTACGAACGGAGCCAGCTCGAGTATGCATGCTCTTTCGTCGCGCTGGTTGTGCGGTTGGACGCCCGCCGTGCCAGACAAGGCAAGACTCGTCCAGTCATGTATGTGTCGTGGCGATGCATAGCGCTGTGACGAATGACAGGGAGACAACGGTGATGTGGGAAGGAGGGGGTGGTGGCTGCAGGGGGTAGAGCCATTTTTTTACACAACTTTTGTGGTCGCAAAAAAAACGTTTTCAGCTGAAAGGTACAGGAAACAAGATCATGCCGGAGGGGGGCGGGGGGTGGGGGTGGGGGGGGGGGGGCGAACGGTGCAGCGGGTAGCTGCGCACGGGAAAAACAGCTAGGACAAAGTGAGTAAAATAAAATCACTTCGAGTAGTAGGGGTTAGCACCCTTGCCTTGAAAAGGGCACGTCCGGAAGATGAGTAGGGGAGATACGAGACTTCAAAAAGGGGACCGGGGCCGAAACAACTGAAAGAGGTTTGGAATTCTCGGAGAATTAGTCATAAGCAGTTTTGAAGGCAAGGGTGTGGAAAACGCGGAAGCGTCAAAGTATTTTTGTAAAGCCACAGGAGAAGCATCGTAAAGCAATAAATCAAATATTATGCAAGCAGATTCGCATACGGGACATGTGGAAAACAAGCTAGGTTAACATGGGCCTAACACCATTTGGCAGTAGAATTATTCGCTGGTCATCGAAGAATCCTCCAACTTTTTGTTGGTTTGGAAATTTCATGCAAAAAGCTAGAACGAAGAAAACTATGTTGAATAGTGGCTCGAAAATATTTCCGATGCTTTTCATCGATAAAGGTAATGTTCGAAAGCAAAAAAAAATTAATTTTCGAGCAAATAAGTAAAGACGTCTACAAGAGCTATAGCCCTCAATGAAAATTACGCAACAGAACAATAAAATGCACAAAAAACAACATTTTGAAACTTTGATGATCTGCAGAAAAGGAAGGAAAAAGCAAATCGAAAAACACAGGGCAAGGCGCGATCACAGGGAACGACGTACGGAAGTGTAGGAATCTCTCACCGCGTGATCGCGTGCGTGTATGAAGCGGCGGGCTAATATTTCACGCGTGCGCCACTTATAAGTCTAAATTACGAGGCCACTGTTTCGTTTCTGGGCGTTACCATAATTGTGCACAAAGTCGGCTTACGGAATGCACTTGCACTAAGTTATTATGTTTTATTTAGAATCTCTATTAAGCATACACCCACTGCGCAGTGTGGCAGTGAATTCTCTAGAGTGATGCAAAAAGCGCTTTTTTAATTAAAAAAATTTATGAAATGATAGTCATTTGATTTTTTTAGAAGGAAGTCCTCTTTTGCTGGTTTCCAGATAAGCAGAGCGTACAAAAACGCTTTCAAATACATAAATTCCAAAAAAGCCGGTTATTCTGCCCAGAAATCGGACAAAGGCGACAGCTCGAGCTCTGTCTGTGCACTTCTAAAGAAAAAAGTATATTTTTTATTATCGGCTTGGCTAAGTCATATATTGCTACACAAATCATTACAACTGTGTCATGCCAACGCGCATTCGTTAATTACTAAATTTACGAGACATTCTAAAAGAAATTTTAATGGTTAGTTGCAGCGAACGGACAGAACAGAAGTCGACGGCAGCAGCACCATTGCTATACAGCAAGCGAATCTCTTTGGAATGCTTCCGAATGCGTTTGGAAATTGTTGCGAAGCACCTTAGAACTCAACTGATCAGCGACGGAGCCCGCGGCAGACGCCGCCGTGCCGCGCCTCGACGGCGTTGACATATACTCCTCCTTTAGTTTCTCCTGTACGAGAGTTCCCTCTGGCCGGCGCGATCTGCTGACAGCTTCGGTTTCATTTAGTTTTTTTCATAACTCTCCTCTATCTCCGAATGCGCAGTCGGAAAATATTTGTTGTTTATCCAACTTCACGCATGTGCTGCGAAAGTATTCGGTAAGGAAAAGATGAATATACTTAAATTTTTGAACTCGCACAAGCCCAGCCCTGGAGCTCAAGCGAGTTTTAGCGCGTTCGAAAATTATAAACTGCCGAGATTGTACTCGACAATAAAATCAATCTTCTACCCAATATAATTAATGGTACAATGTTCACCAACATCTGCCATGTACCTTTAACCGCAAAGCGCAAGTTACAAAGAGCCACAGAAACGGGAGAAGAACGAGGAGTACGGCTTGCCAAGCCACGTATGCTTCGCATCCTAGGCTTAACGATAAGCTAAGCCAGGCCATTTTTTTGCGAAATCCATGAACGCTGACTCGCGTGTGTGTTGGTTTGTGTGTTCTTATGTATGTGTGATCGCGTCATGTCTAGACAACTTGACAAGCGCCACATCTTGCCAGCTCAATTCGCCATCTGACTTTCCTTCAGATTTTCACCATCTAGTTAAATACGTGCGAGATGCATTTGCAGGCAAATGGTTTAGCGCACCTAAGGGTCGGGTGCACGCTCAAACCGATCCGAGAAGCTTGGAAAATGGACAGCCAGATCGAGCGTTTAGCTTAAAGCCGTGCCGAAGATCACCAGCATGCACCTGAATCCCAATTCTTTTGAGAAAACGAGAGTTCCTCCAGCATTCCAGCTATTTGGTGATCATATAATAAAGGTCTTTTTATTTATTGCACCCCGTTAGAACGCTCTTATGATTTCGTGGAAGGCACTGAATCTTTTGCAAAAGAATAAATAAGCTTATCGGGATAATGACTGCGCGTGGGCCAAAAGGAGCGTTATACCCGCAGTCAACAAACTTTTTATTTTAAAGGAGTTCCTTGAACACCTCACTAAGTTGGAAATTCATGCAAAGGCCACAATCGGCGGGTTTTTGAGCAACAGCATAGCAGAGGGACTTCGTGTTTCAATTCAGAGCACACTTAATAAGTCACAGATGCAGATCTCAGCACACATCGTTTTAAATATGTGATGTCTGCAAACTTGAGCCAAGACAGACTTGAAAGCGTACTTAGCATTGTTGTGCAATCATCAGGATCTTTGACCATCGGAATGCCGCTCAGTATTTGGTTACTGTTAATGTACGCACATTCTACAATCTTGCGAAACTACCACCATCAGGAAACTGTGCTCCAGAAGTGGTCACTTCCTTAGTTTCGTGGCGAAGAAACAGCCGTGCAGCGAGAATATGCTGCCTAGACTCGACAGACTAATTGATAAAGGAGCGCTCATGATGTAAAAACTGCATTGGTTTCTTGTGCGCCACGTACAAGTATTACCTCTGACGACAGTGCCTGTGTGACAGGAAAAAAGCCACGAGATGTTAATTTATGGTATCTCGGGCTAGAAAAGGACTGAAAAAGAGCCAGTGCATAGACTGTGCTTCAGCCTTGACGACTTAAAAGCAGTGGCTGTACAGAAAATGATCGGGTTGCAGCTTTCACTGCAAAATTTGATAATGGTGGCTTACTGCATCCGTCTGGCCCCTTGAATAACATAATTATCACCGTCCTTGAAGACAGCTTCACTGCTTATTTTAGTCTGAACAAGTTGCACGAAAAGAGCATAGTTGACTTCGCTGATTTTTTAGCACATGTACATTTTCCGCCTCTCGCCTGTGGGAAACTTGGACGTGAAATTGTTAACGCCATAATCAAATTCTATATTCTGCTTCGCCTGCGCTTCTACATGAAGTCAATAAATGTTGAGAGGGCTGCCAAAAAAGTGCAGCTGAAGCTGTTAAAGAGGAGAAGTGCCAGGAGGGGGTGTAAACAAAGATGTGTGCAGCCTGAGTGCAAAGTGATGGAAATAAATGTGTTTAACAATGATTTTCATTTTGTGCTATACATTACTGATCCTTGGGTATCTTTTCCCTGACAGGTCGTCTGACCTACACAGCAAGGGCTAATAATGCTATTTTACCAAGCACGGGACTCTAAGAACTGCTTAGAATGCATGCTTGTGTTCATTACTTCTGTAACTCGGTTGCCTAAGCACTAAGGAATGCGTTCCTGCAGTTTGCCTAAAGCACATGATTTACAGGACTCATGTTCTCATCTTACATGTTTTAATTGTGCGTGCATCTAGAAGTTTCCAGTGTTCAGTCTTTTTTAGCTTCAGAGTCCGTAGACGTTGAGATCGGATCAATAGTATGAGTGAAAATGCCGCTGTCAATAGCGCTCTGTTGCGCGCACACACGGTTATGTGGTTTAGAATCATGGGTAACGTTCTTGATGCAAGGATATTTTTATTTAAATTCCTCAGAAGATGGTATATAATACGGCATGGAAGCAGTATTCAGAAAGGAGACTAGGGTGTAAGAGTAAGTGGGTTCGATCGTTTCGCCTTCGACTCTGGAGTACGCGCACAAAATTTGTTCGCAAAAAAAAATCTTTTGCGTCGCTACGCCGATGACTGAACTGCGCATTGAAAAACCATGGATAAGCCGAAATAAAAAAAAAATCAGTGCAATCGCATGCGCAAGTCATCTGAAAACACGCAGGGAATTTGTTTCAAACGCGCGCGTGTACCGCAGACGCCGTGGCTGTCAAGGCACACCGATTGCTAGCAGCGCCACCGCGGTGATCATTCAGCAGCAGACCCGCCACAGCCGGCGTACGCCAGACTAGCAAGTATTTCTAGCGACCCTACTAGCGTAGTGAAGCTTGTCGCTTGAAAATATGCAGTGGCTTAACTCGGCTATGCCAGGATATGTGTAGCTTGAGCTACGCTGAGCTGCTGAGCACCAATTGCAGTTGAGCAGCAATTTCGCTCTCTTTCTCCATGGCTATACCACACTGGCAAACGCCCCGCTCTATACGTATACCCCCACTGATACCTCTGCGCATGCGCACAAAATGAGAGGCGCTATCAAGCGGCTCCGGCGCAGCATAAGACTTAATTGTATCAGTACCGAAGTTACGCTCATTCCTGCACCCTGGCCTCCTGTTGCTTTTTATTATAATCTGCCTCACATTACCCGCCGCGGTGGCTCAGTGGTTAGGGCGCTCGGCTTTATTAATTATTAATTGGTTTTTGTGTGGAAAGAAAATGGCGCAGTACCTGTCTCATATATCGGCGGACACCTGAACCGCGCCGTAAGTGAAGGGATAAAGTAGGGAGTGAAAGAAGACGGGACGTCAAGCCCGTGTGTTCGAGGAATGCACAGAGGCTCACCAAAGTTCGCTCACGAGTGCGCGCACTGCCCTGCGGCCACAATAGCGTTTTGAAGAAGTCTGGTAGTATGGCCTGCGCCCTATAGGCCGCGAGCATATCGCGACGAGTATCGGCGAACGCGGAGCAGCGAAGGAGCAGATGTTCTAGTGTTTCCACTGCACCGCATCCGTCACACACATCAATCGTCGCGATTCCGTGACGCACCCGTCGTTCCCCTGGCCACACGGAGCCAATGCGCGCGCGGAGGATCATTGCACGTTGTGACCGTGTAATTGCGCGACAGCCGGTGACACTGTCGATGCGCTCGCCTACCGCGATGCGGGGGTCGGGGTGCTGCTTTCGGAGATGGTCGTGGATGGCCGCACGCACGTCCTCCAGCGCAAGGGGCAGATCGCTGGCAGGTTGTTGGTGTGCAGCGGTCGCGAGGTCGTCAGCTTCTTCGTTGCCGGCGATGCCGCAGTGACCGGGCACCCACTGTGCATGCACGGCACAACCTCTCTGCGCGAGGCGCTCGATGCACGAGCGAATTTCCCGCACTGGTGGGGTACCGCGGCCGTAAGTTTGCAGGGGGCTGAGGGCGGCGCGGGAGTCGCACAGCAGAGCACTCCTGGGCGGCGGAGGGCCGAGGGTGAGCAGCAGGTCCAGCCCGAGCCGGATCCCCATAAACTCCGCCGTGGTGGAGGAGCCCAGGAAGGCTGCGTGTTGCTGGCTGTGCAGTCGCAGGGCGGGGATGGTGGCCGCCGCAGCAAGGGAGCAGCTGTCGCGGGCCACTGAGCCGTCGGTGTACACGAGGAGATGGTCCTGGAGCTCCTCGTGTATGACGGCTCAGGCCAGCTGCTGCACAGCACACAGGGGTGTGCTCCGCTTTCCCGCGATGCCGACGATCTCTCGCTGAACCTCTGAGGCAGCAGGCCAGGGCGCGCAGGAGACGTAGGGGGGTGGGCCTTGGGTCAATTGCTCATACTCGAGCAGCGCCGCGCCCATTCGTGAGCGCGGGTGCGAGCGCATACGCTGCAGCAGCGAGCCGCCGTTCGGTGCGCGGTGAAGCCGGTCGATGTGATTCAGTGCCCTGCGCGCAGCTTGGAGCTCAAGGGTCTACGCTCCGGCCTCGGCCAACGTTGCGGCGCACTGCGAGTATTTGGGCAGGCCTAGGGACACGCGCAGGGACTTGCGGTGCTGAAGCTCGAGCTTCTTCCAGCACGCCTTGCGCACCGTGACGAGCGGCAGCGCATAGAGCACCACCCCCAAAGCTGCGGCATTGTATAGACGCAGCGCGGCTTGCTGGGAGATGCCCTGGCCTCGAGCGGTGAGCTTGTGCACGACGGCTGGGATCCTCTTCATCTGCAGACAGGCCTTGGCCGCCGCGGGGCGGAAGGAAAGGCGCCAGTCGATGTCCAGGCCAAGGTACCGCACCGATTTACGCCAAGGAATCGGAGTCCCGTCCAGTGACAGTGGCGCAAGGTGCGCGCGCGAGCGCGAAACGCAGGCCATGGCCACCAATTTGTCCGCGCTCAGCGACAGACCAAGGCCGCGCAAGCTGGCATCGATTGCGGTCAGGGCTCCCTGAAGGCACCCCCGCACGCAGATCACCTCGCCCGGTGGTCCCCGGCACCACAGAGCTATGTCGTCTGCATAAATGGACATGTACACATGGTGTCGCCCGCTCGTGGGGAGGGAGGCCGGCACCACCGACATGGCCACATTAAACAGAATTGGTGATAGGACAGAGCCCTGCAGCACGCCCATGTCGACCGGGCGAGGCTTGGAGAGCTTACCCCCTACTCGTACGCGCATGGTGCGCCCGCTCAGGAAGCCACGAACGTATCGCAAAAGGCGCCCGCCCACACCAGCCCCCTCAAGCACCGCGAGTATTGGTGCGCGGTGAACGTTGTCAAAAGCGCCCGAGACGTCCAGTAGCAGCAGTGCAACCTGGCCTGCTGCCCTGGCATGCTCCAGCGCTGTAACAATGTCCGATATAGAATCAGCCGTGCACCGCATCCCACGGAAACCCGTCTGCCGCTCGTCAAACAAATCAGCCTCCGCAGCCCGCTCGTTCAGACGCTGCAACGCCATATGCTCCATAAGCTTACCTGCCGCCGATGTTAATGCCACTGGCCGGTATCCGCTCAGCTCCGTAGGTGGGCGCCCTGCCTTTCGGATGGGACAAACGACCGCGGTTCGCCGATCCTCCGGTAGCTCCCCGCGTTCCCACGCTGCAGGAGGATCTGTCGTTGCTGCGCATCCAGGTTTCGCAGCATCTGGTATGTGACCCCGTCCGGTCCGGGCGCCGAGCGGCGGCGGCAGCGCTGCAGCGCATTGTTCAATTCCGCCGCGGTGAACGGCGCATCACATGAACCTTCCGAGACGACGGGCGAGGGACTGGCGTCGCTTCTGGGGCTCTCAGGAGCAGCTATGTTAGCGGCGTTTGCGGAGCTGGGCGGCGCGAACCGATCGGCAAACCGCTCTCCCAATTCTACAAAGCTGAGCCCGCTGGAGATTGCGAGGGCGGCCAGCGCTTGACGGTTTGCCTGTGGTTCGGTGATGCGCCGCAGGGTGTCAAACAGCCTCCGCGAGCTGACATCTTCCTCCATCCTTTGGCATAGTGAAGCCCACTGCCGGCGGTATAGCTTGTTGGCGTGGCGGCGCGCTGCTGCGTCCAAGCGGTTGTAGACAGTCCAGTCGGCGGCTCTGTCAGTCCGTCGCACCCGTCGCTCTGCGCGATCTCTCTTTTTTTTTCGCGGCGTTGCGGGGTCTCCCCATGGAGGCCACAGACACCGTGAACGAGCTAAGGCCTGTGTTCGGCGGTGACAATCAGCAACGCAGGGCAGGCCGCTCACGCTCACGATCACGGAGACGAACGCCATCCAGAGGAAGGTCGTCCAGCACCATTCGGCGAATGCAGGCCGATATCGCTGATCTGCGGGACACGGTGAGGTGCCTGACGGCGGCGCTCATCACCACCTCGGAGAACCTTGAGTCCGTCATCGGGACCTTGGACGTGTCGCCGGCGGACCCACGCGTTCTAGCCTTGAGGGACGCCATGGCGCTCGCTCACCAGACGCAGAACTCCATGGTGGCTCCCTCCCCGCCATTTCTGGCCACCCCTGCGCTTCCTGCCGCCATTGCTACTCCTGGGGAACCGGCTGTGATGCCCTCTCCCCCTGATGCTGCTGCTGCGGGCTCACCGCGGACACCTGCAGCCGAGGAGAGCATGTGCACCCCAATGGACGAGTCTGCTCTCCGGAAACGGCGACACTCAACGGGGTCCGAGGAGGAGAGGGACTCGGAAACCAAAAGGGACATCGCGGTGGCCAAGCGGGAAGCTCGAAGGCCCCCCACCGTCACTGTTCCCTCTCCCTCCACATTCGAAGGAGCAGGGCCTTCCCAGCACGAGCCCCATGGAGCCCACCTCCAGCCTGCTGCTGATGCTGCTGCTGTTGCTGGTGGGGCTAAGGCGTCCGGAAGAAAACCGGGTGCGACCTCACCAAATCCCGCCGCACGAGACCAGGCTGCGGCTGGGGCTTCGTCTGCTGGCAGCGAGCGCGCCCAACTCCGCGGCGCATCGCAGCAATGCGCCGCAGGCAGCGGCGACGCTGATGCTGGGGCTAGCCTGGTCCCGTGGCGCATTATCACTTCCAAGGCGCAGCGGCGTCGGAGAGCTGCCCTGGAGCGATCCGCGGCTGCCGTGGAGGTCCCGTCCAGCCTGGTGGGGACGGTGCTGTTTCGGCCGGCGAACCGGGGCACCGCCTTCACCAGGGAACAGGGCTGGGAGTAGGCCGAGGAGATCGGATCCCGCCCGGGCGTCCTCGCCGTCCGGGTAAACATGCGGCGGAATGTGGTGGCAGTGGACGCGGGGAGCAGCGATACTCTCCAGGCCCTGCTAGCCACGGCCGTCATCCGCGGCGTGCCGGTCTGCGCCAAGGAGCCTCCTCCTCGGAATCAAAGCTCCGGCCTGGTCTTCGGTGTGGACGGGCGCAGGACGGCGGAGGAGCTGCTAGCGGCGCCGGAGTCAACGGTACCGATGGTGTCGGCGTCTCTGTCGGGCAGCACACTCGCTCTCCGTTTTGGCGTTCATCACCATATTCAAGCGCAGGCTCCGCTCCAGTGTGCCAAGTGCGCCAGCCTGGGGCATGTCACTGAGGTGTGTCGTGCTCCTGCCCGATGCACGCGCTGCGGCGGGCCGCACGAGCCTGGTACCTGCGCGAGCAAGCCCCGCTGCATTAACTGCGGGGGGCGGCAAGCAGCCAGTGACCCAGCGTGCCCGCACTGGCAGCGAGAGCGTCACGTGGCCACTTTAATGGCCACATCCATGGCCCCGATGTCCAGGCGGGTTGTCCGAGCCGTCGTCCAGGCTGAGACAGCGGCCCCAGCCCAGCAACATCAGCAGACGCCGCGCGCTCTTTCTTATGCGCAGGTCGTCAGGGGAACACCCCAGCAGTGTTGTATCGTAGTAATGATAATTAGCAATGAAACAGTACACGTAGCATACGGTCGAGCCGATCTGTATTCTCCTACTTCGTCGTCTTCCTCCCCCCATGCGCGCGAGTGCGTGCAGCGCACTTGCCACACTTCATCTTTATCACATTTCCGCCGCACTTAAAAAAAACAAAATGTCTAGCGGATGTCATAGTCTTTGAACCATGCGGGCCGCTTCTTTTTGCGAGTACTTCGGCGAGGCGGCGCAGGAGGTGAAGCCGCAGTTGCCGCTGTGGATTTACTACACGAGGGTTGAGGAGCGGCTGCCGATTCCGGAGCGGGCGGAACGGCTGGCATCATATGGATTGAAGGCGCGTCCGAAGAAGGACCCTGGACCACGGTTCCGGACTGTGGACTGGGTGGCGGCATTCGGTTGCCGTCGATAGGCGGCGAAATATCAGCGAAAAGGGCCGCTGGAGCTGAGGAGGACAGTTGCTTCTGAACTACTTCTGGGCGAACCGCAGAAAACTTGGACGAGTGCCACACTCGCCCATCATCCAGCAGATAAGATACAGGTCCACGCTGCTCCACAACCTTCCGAGGCTCCGAGAACCGAGCTGACAGTTTGCCTCGCACATTTGGTTTGCGGACACGCACGTACTGGCCAATCTGAAAGTCACGACACTGGGCGCCACTCCGCTGGTCCGCATAAAGCTTGTATTGCGCTTGTTTCTCGTCAAGCCTCTGCCGCAAAAGCTTAAGCGCTTTTCTCGGATCCATTGAGAAGGACTGATCCGGCAGTCCTACGACGTTAAGTCTTGTGCGGGGCAACCGGCCATGAAGTAGGACAGCTGGTGCAATTCCTGTCGTCGCATGGGGCGTACAGCGGTAGACACCGAGGTAGTCTACAATCGCTGTACGTAGGTCGCGTCGCTCGCACAGAGCTAGCTGAATGTAGGACTTAAGCACTCGATTGAATCGTTCGACGAGTCCATTAGCTTGGGGATGGTACACTGAAGAGTAGCAATGGCGTATCCCCCGTTCGCGGAGGAAAGTTTGCATGGCCATCGATGAAAATTGAGGTCCGTGGTCAGAGACAATCTCTTGAGGGTAACCCTCACGAGCGAAAAGGCCAAGCAGGAATTCTTGAACGGTTTGAGTTGCGATGGCATCAGCGAAGACAACTTCTGGCCACTTACTGTAATAATCCTTGAGAGTAATCGCGAAGCGGCAGCCACTGGGAGCTTGGTCGAAAGGCCCCACGATATCAATGGCAACCTTATTCCAAGGTTTCTCTGGGAAGGCGACAGGTTGCAGAGGAGCTGCCATCGGACGAGCCGATTTGTCACAGGACTGGCACACGACGCATGTCCGTACCATTTCTTCGACGTGCTCGTCCATTCGCGGCCACCAGTAGAGCTCTCGCAGTCGACTTTTCGTGCGGCTGATCCCGGGGTGTGACTCGTGCGCGATGTCCATGAGGCGTCGTCGCAAACTTTCGGGAACGACGAGCCTGTCACCTCGATACAAGACGCCTTGCACGACGGACAGCTCCGAGCGCAGGAGATAGTATGGCCTAAGGTTCTCCGGTAGGGATTTCTTGTCCGGCCATGTCGCCGATGTAAACTGAATGGCTTGAGCAACTGCCGCGTCGCTGATGGTTGCCTCTTGAAGCTCTTGTATAGTCACGGTTGGCGATAGCAGGCAGACGAAGTCGTCGTCACTGGCGTCGAGCTCACTGGGCTCACTGCACGATGTGGTCGGTAAGGGAAGGCGAGACAGAGCATCCGCAACAGAGTTGTCATTGCCTTTGCGGTACCCTACAGTGTAGTTGTAGCACAACAGGCGAGCCGACCAACGTGAAATTCGCAACGGCCGATGGCCCGTTCCTTTCGTCGACAGCAAAATGACAAGTGCACTGTGGTCGGTGCGTAGAACAAAAGGTCGGCCCCACAAATACACGTGCCACCGTTCGCACGCCCAAACGCAAGCTAGGGCCTCACGTTCACCAACAAAGTACTTTCTTTCTTGGGGTGTCAAGGTACGGGAGGCAAGCGCAACAGTTTGCAGGGAATGGCCGTTGTCTTGCTGAAGCACTGCCCCAAGGCCATATCCGTACGCGTCAGTCGTTACGACCACGGGAAGGGCAGGATCAAAAAAATGCAACACATCACATGACGTCAACATGGACTTCAGTAGTTGAAGCTTGAATCCGCAGCAGCAGTCCAAGTGAAGGCGGAGTCGCTGCCTCGAAGTAGGGCGCGCATAGGCTCAACGACATCGGAGTAATGCGGGATAAACTTGGAGTAGAAACCCGCAAGTCCAAGGAGGGAGCGAAGCTCGCTGATGTTAGATGGAGTCGGAGCCTTCGTAATCTCCTCGATGGCAGAAGAAAGCGGAAACAGTCCTTCACCACTGACAACATGCCCCAAGAAAGTGAGCTTCGGAACATCGAAGACACATTTGTGGTTGAGTTTGAGTCCGGCTTGGGACAGGCGCTCGAGAACAGCACAAAGGTTGGTCAGGTGCACCTGTCGGGAGGTGCCATGGACTATGATGTCGATGTAGAAAAGGACACCTTTGCACCCTTTTAAAATCAAGTGCATCATCTTCTGAAAAGCCGAAGGCGCCGAAGCAAGGCCGAAACACACTCGTTTGAAGCGGAAGAGGCCATCATGGGTAATGAATGTGGTCAATTCCCGACTCTCAGGGCTAAGTGGTACTTGATGGTAAGCCGAGGCAAGGTCCAACTTCGAAAAACGCTGTGACCCGGCCAAGCTATGTAGAAGTTCTTCCGTTTGAGGCAAAGGAAAACTGTCGCACACAATAGTCTTGTTCGGCTCACGCAAATCGACGCACATTCGGATGGAGCCATCTTTTTTCCGAGCCACGACTATGGGTGAAATCCACTTGGAAGCGTCGACCTGTTCAATGATGTCTTGAGTTTCAAGCTTCTGGAGTTCCTCGGACACCTGCTGACGAATGGCAAACGGCAGCCGTCGGAGCTTGCAAGCAACAGGAGAAACGGAATCCTGCACTCTGACTTTGTGCACGTAGCCACGAGCAACTCCGATTTCCTTGGAGAAGAGATGTTCGAAGTGTGGACGTAGCTCAGGAGGTAACAGAGGCGTATCAGGTGTCATGGAAAGACATTCCAACGATGCACCTTTGATCTTCATTTGTAGAGCGGCAATGGAATCCAGCCCCAGCAGCGTTGTGCCTCCCGAGACAACGTACAACAGGATGCAGGCGGTACGGTCTTGGAACTTTGCTGTGGCAACAAAACACCCTTGGACTATAATCCGAGACTTAGAATAGTCCAATAGTTGAACTGCAGTTGATTTAGGCGGGAAACATTTAGCGAAGATTACGTGGTATAGATCTTCAGAAATAATTGACACAGATGAGCCGGTGTCAATCAGGAAGCGGATGAACTTGCCTTCAATCAGGACTGAGGCGAAAATTCCGTTTTTTTGACTTTCAACATTGATAATAGACGCACTACTGGAGCCATCCGGCATCGACGATGTGTCAGCAGTATCTGCAACTTGCTGAACTTGAACAGGACGGTCGGACGACTTGCAGAGAGAGTCGAAATGGCCCACCTTGCCGCACCGACGACACTTGCGGTTGCGGGCTCGGCATGCAGGGTTGTTCGCTAGGTGAGTTGTAGAACCGCAGCGGTAGCACATGCGCTCTGGTATTGCAGCAGCAGGTTGTGATGGTTGACTTTGGCACTTGCAGCAATGGGCCAGAGGTGGTGTTTGTCTCGATCCGCGCTCGCATCTCACACGATGTACTGGAGCGTCCTCCTCAGCCAATTCCCTGGCTTCCCGGAAAGCTTGCTCACACTGTCGAGCAAGGAGCATGGCGCGCGACAGAGTCAAGGAGGAGCCTTCCATGAGTAGGCGCTCACGCAGATGGCAACTCGAGGTCTTCTCCACCAGCTGGTCCCTGATCATATCGTCCGCCATGGTCCCAAACCCGCAGTCGCCGACAAGGCTGCGAAGGACAGCGACGTACTCATCGGTTGTCTCTCCTGGAGCCTGAACTCGACGGCGAAAGCGATGACATGCGGCGATTACATTCACTGACGATTTGTAATGCTCCGATAGGATGGATATCGCCTCATCAAATTCGTCAAGGTGGGGCGCCTCGTCACCGGAGTGCGAAGCCGCAGCTGTAGGCGCTGGAGTGGACGACGGCGGCGCCAATGTATAAAAAATGCGCTGACATTCCAGTCCGAGGCAATTCAGCAGGATGGCCTTCCGCCTGTCCGCGCCCAGAGTAGAGGCACCAGAGGCCAGCATGTAATTCCGGAATGCCAGCTCCCATTGCTCCCATGGAAGGGCAGGACGACCAGGAGTCGGCAGGAAGGGTGGTGGTGGCTGAAGCCCGGAAAAGCTCATGACGGATGGTGAGCAGGCCACGTGAAGGTCCCGAATCAATACAGCATCCTCGTCGCCAAAATATGTTGTATCGTAGTAATGATAATTAGCAGTGAAACAGTACACGTAGCATACGGTCGAGCCGATCAGTATTCTCCTACTTCGTCGTCTTCCTCCCCCCATGCGCGCGAGTGCGTGCAGCCCACTTGCCACACTTCATCTTTATCACAAGCAGCAGCAGCAGACACAGAAGCAACGGCAGCGCCGGCAGCGGCAGCGGCGCTCCGGTTGCCCGGCGTCCCGTACAGCGCGGCCCGAGCCTGCGGCCGCTTCTCACGGCCAGCCCCATGACGCACGGGACGCGGAGATCGCGCGCCTAAAGCTGGCGTAGCGCGCCCTCAGCGCACTTTTCCCGGAGGGCACCGATGGACACCGGGCTTGCTTAGAAGCAGCGGGTGCTCCCGCACAGATAAGCCAGCATGATGGCTAGCCGCCGGACTCCCTCCCGCATACCATCCATCCTGCAGTGGAACGTGCGCTCAGTGGCGGCGCGGTACGCCGAAATGCGAGTTCGCATCGCACAGGATTCGCCGGAAGTTATCGCGCTGCGGGAGACGTACGTACGTTCGCGTGACGGGGAGCCCCAGATGCGGCTACCTGGCTACATTGGCTACCACTCAGCCACCACGTGCGAGGAACCCACCTGTGCTGCTGTGCCCTGTTGTGTCACATCTCATCGCCCCGGGCAATCAAGGTGCGCGATATACGTGCGGCAGGACGTCCAGCACACCCTCGTCGGCTCGTCGGCGGCGACATCTGACGCCCAGGAGTGCGTGGTGGTGACAGTGCGCGTCGGTGGTGTTGACACGTCGGTGGCCAGTGTTTATGTGCGTCCAGCTGTCGCGTGGAACGCGCTGCGTTTTCGTGCTGTGTCTTCGTGCTGTGCCCCGCACCAAATCATCTGTGGTGATTTTAACGCCCACCATAGTGCGTGGGGCAGTGCGCGCCACTCCGCGCGTGGAAACGACCTGCACGACGCAGCAACGCAGCTGGGACTCACCCCCTTGAACACCGGCGAGCCCACCTTTCGACGACGCGGAACAACCGGCTCCTGCATCGACGTTGCCTTCGCATCCAGAGGCATCGAGGCGACATGGCGCCGATCACCATCTCTCCTTGGGGCTCTGATCATTACTACATCCTAATTGAACCCACTGCGATGGAGGCGTTCAGGCGGGCGGAGTGCGTTCAGGCGGGCGGTCGACGAGGCGGCGGCCACTGGAGCAGATTTCTTTTCAAGTCTAGTCCGAAGCGCTCTCGCAGCCACTCAACGAGCAGAGGTAAGGGCAGGGCAGCCCACACCTGATATGAAGCTGCTCAATCTGCGCGAGAAGAGAGATCGCGCAGAGCGACAGGCGCGCCGGACTGACAGAGCCGCCGACTGGACTGTCTACAACCGCTTGGACGCAGCAGCGCGCCGCCACGCCAAGAAGCTATACCGCCGGCAGTGGGCTTCACTATGCCAAAGGATGGAGGAAGATGTCAGCTCGCAGAGCCTGTTTGACACCCTGCGGCGCATCACCGAACCACAGGCAAACCGTCAACCGCTGGCCGCCCTCGCAATCTCCAGCGGGCTCAGCTTTGTAGAATTGGCAGAGTGGTTTGCCGATCGGTTCGCGCCGCCCAGCTCCGCAAACGCCGCTAACATAGCTGCTCCTGAGAGCCCCAGAAGCGACGCCAGTCCCTCGCCCTTCGTCTCGGAAGGTCCATGTGATGCGCCGTTCACAGCGGCGGAATTGAACAATGCGCTGCAGCGCTGCCGCCGCCTCTCGGCGCCCGGACCGAACGGGTTCACATACCAGATGCTGGGAAACCTGGATGCGCAGCAACGACAGATCCTCCTGCAGCAGATCAACCTGGTGTGGGAACGCGGGGAGCTACCGGAGGATTGGCGAACCGCGGTCGTTTGTCCCATCCGAAAGGCAGGGCACCCACCTACGGAGCTGAGCGGATACCGGCCAGTGGCATTAACATCGGCGGCAGGTAAGCTTATGGAGCATATGGCGTTGCAGCGTCTGAACGAGCGGGCTGCGGAGGCTGATTTGTTTGACGAGCGGCAGACGGGTTTCCGTGGGATGCGGTGCACGGCTGATTCTATATCGGACGTTGTTACAGCGCTGGAGCATGCCAGGGCAGCAGGCCAGGTTGCGCTGCTGCTGCTACTGGACGTCTCGGGCGGTTTTGACAACGTTCACCGCGCACCAATTCTCGCGGTGCTTGAGGGGGCTGGTGTGAGCGGGCGCCTTTTGCGATACGTTCGTGGCTTCCTGAGCGGGCGCACCATGCGCGTACGAGTAGGGGGGTAAGCTCTCCAAGCCTCGCCCGGTCGACATGGGCGTGCCGCAGGGCTCTGTCTTATCACCATTTCTATTTATTGTGGCCATGTCGGTGGTGCCAGCCTCCCTCCCGACGAGAGGCGACACCATGTGTACATGTCCATATATGCAGACGACATAGCTCTGTGATGCCGGGGACCACCGGGCGAGGCGATCCGTGTGCGGGGGTGCCTTCAGAGAGCCCTGACCGCAATCAATGCCAGCTTGCGCGGCCTTGGTCTGTCGCTGAGCGCGGACAAATCGGTGGCCATGGCCTGCGTTTCGCGCTCGCGCGTGCACCTTGCGCCACTGTCACTGGACGGGACTCCGATTCCTTGGCGTAAATCGGTGCGGTACCTTGGCTTGGACATCGACTGGCGCCTTTCCTTCCGCCCCGCGGCGACCAAGGCCTGTCTGCAGATGAAGAGGATCCCCGCCGCCGTGCACAAGCTCACCGCTCGAGGCCAGGGCATCTCCCAGCAAGCCGCGCTGCGTCTATACAATGCCGCAGCTTTGGGGGCGGTGGTCTATGCGCTGCCGCTCGTCACGGTGCGCAAGCCGTGCTGGAAGAAGCTCGAGCTTCAGCACCGCAAGTCCCTGCGCGTGTCCCTAGGCCTGCCCAAAAAGTCGCAGTGCGCCGCAACGTTGGCCGAGGCCGGAGCGTGGCCCCTTGAGCTCCAAGCAGCGCGCAGGGCACTGAATCACATCGACCGGCTTCACCGCGCACCGGACGGCGGCTCGCTGCTGCAGCGTATGCGCTCGCACCCGCGCTCACGAATGGGCGCGGCGCTGCTCGAGTATGAGCAATTGACCCCAGGCCCACCCCCCTACGTCTCCTGCGCGCCCTGGCCTGCTGCCTCGGAGGTACAGCGAGAGATCGTCGGCATCGCGGGAAAGCGGAGCACACCCCACTGTGCTGTGCAGCAGCTGGGGCCAGAGCCGTCATACACGAGGAGCTCCAGGACCATCTCCTCGTGTACACCGACGGCTCAGTGGCCCGCGACAGCTGCTCCCTTGCTGCTGCGGCCACCATCCCCGCCCTGCGACTGCACAGCCAACAACACGCAGCCTTCCTGGGCTCCTCCACCACGGCGGAGTTTATGGGGATCCGGCTCGGGCTGGACATGCTGCTCACCCTCGGCCCTCCGCCGCCCAGGAGTGCTCTGCTGTGCGACTCCCGCGCCGCCCTCAGCCCCCTGCAAACTTACGGCCGCGGTACCCCACTAGTGCGGGAAATTCGCTCGTGCATCGAGCGCCTCGGGCAGAGAGGTTGTGCCGTGCGTGCACAGTGGGTGCCCGGTCACTGCGGCATCGCCGGCAACGAAGAAGCTGACGACCTCGCGACCGCTGCACACCAACTACCTGCCAGCGATCTGCCCCTTGCGCTGGAGGACGTGCGTGCGGCCATCCACGACCATCTGCGTAAGCAGCACCCCGACCCACGCATCGCGGGAGGTGAGCGCATCGACAGTGTCACCGGCTGTCGCGCACTTACACGGTCAAAACGTGCAATAATCCTCCGCGCGCGCATTGGCTGCGTGTGGCCAGGGGAACGACGGGTGCGTCACGGAATCGCGACGAGTGATGTGTGTGACGGATGCGGTGCAGTGGAAACACTAGAACATCTGCTCCTTCGCTGCTCCGCGTTCGCCGATGCTCGTCGCGATATGCTCGCGGCCTATAGGGCGCAGGGCATACTACCAGACTCCATAAAAACGCTATTGTGGCCGCAGGGCAGTGCGCGCACTCGTGAGCGAACTTTGGTGAGCCTTTGTGCATTCCTCGAACACACGGGCTTGACGTCCCGTCTGTTCTCCGTCAGGTAGTTACACGCAGTGACCGAACGCTCCGCGAGTTCTACCTTGAACGATTAATAACCGGACGCCCACTCCAGTTGTAACCAACACAGTGCTGTGCGCGTGTGTGATTTAATTCCTCTAAAATGAACTTATCACGCGCACAACCTGGACACATTTCTTATTGTGTAAACAGTTTGTACATATTACTTCTCCCCCTGTCCTCTATTCCTGTCCCCTCACCTCTTTCATTTCATTTCTCCATTCAGCCTGCTGTCCTTTATTTCCGCTGCCCCAGCTCAGGTGCTTCAGTATCGATGGCAGATGTCGGAGCTAGCAAAAATCATTTCCTTCCTTTTTACTATAATTTTTAATAAAACCACTACCACCACCACCACCTGTCCGGCGTGAATTGTGAGACAGACATCATTTCCTTTCCCTAAAACCAATTTTCATTTCAATTGCCTTCCCTTACGGCCCGGTTAGGGTGTCCACCGAGATATACGCGATTGAATTTCTGTGTCCAGTAGTCTTATATATTTATTTAGCAATAGAATCGGGTACCATTCCTGAGGGCATGAAGCGAGCAAGAGTTGCTGTAATCTTTAAAGGTGGAAACAGAAATGAAGCAACTAATTATCGACCGATTTCTATATTACCTGTTTTCTCCGAAGGACTAGAAAAGATCATTTACTCACGCCTAATAAATTTCTTAGATAAAACTTGGGCGCTGACCGATTGTCAGTTTGGATTTAGAAAAGGTAAATCTACGGAAACGGCGCTGCTTGAAATAAAAGAAAATATACTACTCAGCATTGAAAAGGGAACATATACGCTCGGCTTTTTTGATGATTTCAGCAACGCTTTTGACTGTCTCGACCTTAAAATACTTCTTAAAAAACTCACTTCATATGGCATCCGTGGAAAATCTCATGATTTGCTTAACCCGTACCTCAGAATTTCAAGCCAGTGTGTCTGTATTAGCAACCACCAGACATTCCTACTTCCAATATCTTGTGGTGTACCAAAGGGGAGTGTATTAGGCCCGCTTGTGTTTAACTTATACATAAATGACATAGTTCATATTGACAACAGTGTACAATTCGTTATATATGCTGATGACAGTACTGTGCTTATTTCTCGTAATGATCCCAATGCCCTTGTGTCACACTGTAATGATGTACTTGAAAAACTGTCTGTCTGGTCCCAATTAAATCGCATAGAAATGAACACCCAGAAAACGAAAGCTATTTTATTTCGAGCCAGAAATAATAAATTCATTCTAGAAAATTCCATAATGATTCAAGATAAAAATATTGACCTTGTCGATACTCACAAAATTCTCGGTGTCTATTTTTCGTGCCAATTGAGTTGGGACACTCATGTCAACTATGTTGCAAGGAAAATCTCTTCAGTGACAGGAGCTCTGTCGCGATGTCGTACTGTTCTGCCGCAAGAAGTTAAACTTCAGATATATAACGCATTATTCGCCCCGCACGTGAGCTACTGCAGTCTGCTGTGGGAAAGCACCACAAGAGCAAATATTGAGAAGATCATAGTGCTGCAAAAAAGGTACCTTCGCTACTTAGCCAATATTGATCATCACTCTACGACAAGACATCTCTGCAAAATACAAAATTATTAGTTTTGACTATCACTATGAACACCGATTGCTACATGCTTTCTATTTTTCTCAGCATGATAGCCAGAGATTCCTTCGTTCGATGGCATTGCTGCAACCTAGAGCTACTCCTTCTTTAACTCGAATTTCCGAACCCTGGTTACTCCCATACTCCCAGCATATGTTCGTGGTCAGAATGAGGTCGAACACTTATCTGCGACGATTTTAATGGCAGCGGTACTGCGAACCTGGCTAATAATAATAATTAGCTTTGAGGGAAAGGAAATGGCGCAGTATCTGTCTCATATATCATTGGACACCTGAACCACGCCGTAAGGGAAGGGATAAAGGAGGGAGTGAAAGAAGATAGGAAAAATGAGGAGCCGTAGTGGAGGGCTCCAGAATAATTTCGAACCTGGGGATTTTTAACATGCACTGACATCGCACAGCACATGGGCGCCTTTCCGTTACAATGGAGGTGAAACGCAGCCGCCGCTGTCGGGTTCAAACCCGGAGACTTCGGATCAGTAGCCGAGCGCCCTAACCACTGAGCCACCGCGGCGGGTAATGTGAGGCAGATTATAATAAAAAGCAACAGGAGGCCAGGGTGCAGGAATGAGCGTAACTTCGGTCCTGATACAATTAAGTCTTATGCTGCGCCGGAGCCGCTTGATAGCGCCTCTCATTTTGTGCGCATGCGCAGAGGTATCAGTGGGGGTATACGTATAGAGCAGGGCGTTTGCCAGTGTGGTATAGCCATGGAGAAAGAGAGCGAAATTGCTGCTCAACTGCAATTGGTGCTCAGCAGCTCAGCGTAGCTCAAGCTACATATATCCTGGCATAGCTGAGTTAAGCCACTGCAAATTTTGAAGCGACAAGCTGCACTACGCTAGTAGGGTCGCTAGAAATACTTGCTAGTCTGGCGTACGCCGGCTGTGGCGGGTCTGCTGCTGAATGATCACCGCGGTGGCGCTGCTAGCAATCGGTGTGCCTTGACAGCCACGGCGTCTGCGGTACACGCGCACGTTTGAAACGAATTCCCTGCGTGTTTTCTGATGACTGGCGCATGCGATTGCACTTATTTTTTTTATTTCAGCTTATCCGTGGTTTTGCAAAGCGCTGTTCAGTCATCGGCGTAGCGACGCAAATGATTTTTTTTTGCGAACAAATTTTATGCGCGTACTCCAGAGTCGAAGGCGAAACGATCGAATCCTCTTACTCTTACACCCTAGTCTCCTTTCTGAATACTGCTTCCATGCCGTATTATATACCATCTTCTGAGGAATTTAAATAAAAATATCCTTGCATCAAGAACGTTACCCGTGATTCTAAACCACATAACCGTGTGTGCGCGCAACAGAGCGCTATTGACAGCGGCATTTTCACTCATACTATTGATCCGATCTCAACTTCTACGGACTCTGAAGCTAATAAAGACTGAACACTCGAAACTCCTAGATGCACGCACAATTAAAACATGTAAGATGAGAACCTGAGTCATGTAAATCATGTGCTTTAGGCAAACTGCAGGAACGCATTCCTTAGTGCTTAGGCATCCGGGTTACAGAAGTAATGAACACAAGCATGCATTCTAAGCAGTTCTTAGAGTCCTGTGCTTGGTAAAATAGCATTATCAGCCCATGCTGTGTAGGTCACACGACCTGTCAGGGAAAAGATACACAAGGATCAGTAATGTATAGCACAAAATGAAAATCATTGTTAAACACATTTATTTCCATCACTTTGCACTCAGGCTGCACACATCTTTGTTTACACCACCTCCTGGCATCTTCTCATCTTTAACAGCTTCGGCTGCACTTTTTTGGCAGCCCTCTCAACATTGATTGACTTCATGTAGAAGCGCAGGCGAAGCAGAATATAGAATTTGATTATTGCGTTAACAATTTCACGTCCATGTTTCCCACAGGCCAGAGGCGGAAAATGTACATGTTCTAAAAAATCAGCGAAGTCAACTGTGCTCTTTTCGTGCAACCTGTTCAGACTAAAATAAGCAGTGAAGCTGTCTTCAAGGACGGTGATAATTATGTTATTCAAGGGGCCAGACGGATGCAGTAAGCCACCATTATCAAATTTTGCAGTGAAAGCTGCAACCCGATCATTTTCTGTACAGCCACTACTTTTAAGTAGTCAAGGCTGAAGCACAGTCTATGCACTGGCTCTTTTTTCAGTCCTTTTCTAGCCGGAGATACCATAAATTAACATCTCGTGGCTTTTTTCCTGTCACACAGGCACTGTCGTCAGAGGTAATACTTGTACGTGGCGCACAAGAAACCAATGCAGTTTTTACATCTTGAGCGTTCTTTTATCAATTAGTCTGTCGAGTCCAGGCAGCATATTCTCGCTGCACGGCTGTTTCTTCGCCACGAAACTAAGGAAGTGTCCACTTTTGGAGCACAGTTTCCCGATGGTGATGGTTTCGCAAGATTGTAGAATGTGAGTACATTAACAGTAACCAAATACTGAGCGGCATTCCGATGGTCAAAGATCCTGATGATTGCCGAACAATGCTAAGTACGCTTTCAAGTCTGTCTTGGCTCAAGTTTGCAGTCATCACATACTTAAAACGATGTGTGCTGAGATCTGCATCTGTGACTAATTAAGTGTGCTCTGAATTGAAACACGAAGTCCCTCTGCTATGCTGTTGCTCAAAAACCCGCCGATTGTGGCCTTTGCATGAATTTCCAACTTTGTGAGGTGTTCAAGGAACTCCTTTAAAATAAAAAGTTTGTTGACTGCGGGTATAATGCTTCTTTTGGCACACGCGCAGTCATTATCCCGATAAGCTTATTTATTCTTTTGCAAAAGATTCAGTGCCTTCCACGAAATCATAAGAGCGTTCTAACGGGGTGCAATAAATAAAAATACCTTTAATTATATGATCACCAAATAGCTGGAATGCTGGAGAAACTCTCGTTTTCTCAAAAGAATTGGGATTCAGGTGCATGCTGGTGATCTTCGGCATGGCTTTAAGCTAAACACTCGATCTGGCTGTCCATTTTCCAAGCTTCTCGGATTGGTTTGAGCGTGCACCCGACCCTTAGGTGCGCTAAACCATTTGCCTGCAAATGCATCTCGCACGTTTTTAACTAGATGGTGAAAATCTGAAGGAAAGTCAGATGGCGAATTGAGCTGGCAAGATGTGGCGCTTGTCGCGTTGTCTAGACATGACGCGATCACACATACATAAGAACACACAAACCAACACACACGCGAGTCAGCGAGCATGGATTTCACAAAAAAATGGCCTGGCTTAGCTTATGGTTAAGCCTAGGATGGGAAGCATACGTGGCTTGGCAAGCCGTACTTCTCGTTCTTCTCCCGTTTCCGTGGCTCTTTGTAACTTGCGCTTTGCGGTCTGGCGAGCCGCCCTCTCCCTGGCCGACATCTCGCTTCTCAACTGACTCAACGAGTGCGTCACCTTTTATACAATTGCGTGACGTCAGTATCTCCTAGCGATAGGAGCGGGAGTTAGGCCGCCGGCGGAGGCTGCGCGTCCGCAAGCGAGCGTACGAGTTGAGCCCCAGCTTTCACAGCTGTTGTGACGTCATATCATGTGGTGCGCCGGTGTAGGTCAAGTGGTAGCTACGCGGCCGCGTGCGGCGCAGCAAGGAAGAGCTCGATTGTGCGGCTAGTATGCTTCGCATAAAAACCAGTATTATGGGCTCGCGACCAAGAAGCAGCGCGCACCACTACCGCAGCCACGGCACGACCGCTCCTGCAGGCACGACGTTCCGAATGTGTGCAGCGCCCCCTGCGCAATCATCAGAGGCGCGGCCAACCGGTTCCGTAGAGAGCCCCGAGCGAACGGCAGACTATCAAGTATTTCTAGGGACCCTAACGCTAGTCAACACCCGAGCCGGTGTATGTCGGAGCACGAGTGACGTCACGCACGGCGCAGGTGGCCGCCGCCGACTCCGTCGCCTTTTCTCTCTCTCTCTCGCTCCCTAGTCACACCGAGCCACAGGTGTCCCGCCACTGCGCAGCGCCGCGCCTTTCCTAAAAATGCAACTTTCAGTTTAAAAAATAATAATAATTGGTTTTGGGGGTAAAGGAAATGGCGCAGTATCTGACTCATATATCGTTGGACACCTGAACCGCGCCGTAAGGGAAGGGTAAAGGAGTTAGTGAAAGGAGAAAGGAAGAGAGAGGTGCCGTAGTGGAGGGCTCCGGAATAATTTCGACCACCTGGGGATCTTTAACTCCACTGACATTGCACAGCACACGGGCGCCTTAGCGTTTTTCCTCCATAAAAACGCAGCCGCCGCGGTCGCGATTTTAAAATTTCTCTTTCTTCTTTCCCTCCCTCCTTTATCCCTTCGTTTACGGCACGGTTCGGGTGTCCACCGAGATATATGAGATGGTTACTGTGTCATTTCCTTTCCTCAAAAACCAAACAAAACAAGTGAGCCGAAGGCGTTGATAGAATTCATTTGCGTTGACAACTTTGCAAAGGCTGTTCATTTTCACGAAAGAAAACGAGCACAACCGGCTCCGTGGCTCAGTGGAGACCTCAATCTCGCTTTCATGTACATGGCGTCGGTGTCAAAAGCCTGCTTTGATTGCGTTCCGCACACTGGATAGGCAGTGCGCCCTCCCTGCCACCCTGGGAGGTCGCATGCAGTTAATGGTTGATCGCGATAGATTGATCACCAATTAATAGCTGCGGCCTAGGAACTGCTGCAGTGCCGCATGTCAGCCACAACGCTGTCAGCGCTAATTCATTCATTCCACATCTCTCTCTCACCACGAATAAAAGCACGAATGAGGCGTCCACATATCCAGGGAGCCAGTTACCCAAGCAGCACGGGTCATCTGCCCAATATAGCAACAGGATGGTCCCATGCATCCTGGTCATTTGAAGGGCCTAATAATAATAATAATAATTATTTTTTGGGGAAAGGAAATGGCGCAGTATCTGTCTCATATATCGCTGGACACCTGAACCGCGCCGTAAGGAAATTTATAAGGAAGGGAGTGAAAGAAGAAAGGAAGATGGAGGTGCCGTAGTGGAGGGCTCCGTAATAATTTCGACCACCTCGGGATTTTAACGTTGCCTGATATCGCGCAGCACACGGGCGCCTTAGCGTTTTTCCTCCATAAAAACGCAGCCGCCGCGGTCTGGTTCGAACCCGGGAACCCCGGATCAGAAGTCGAGCGCCCTAACCACTTAGCCCCCGCGGCGGGTCTTTGAAGAGCCGGCCTTCGCGAATACGGTACCAATGTTGGGCTAATTACCTGTGCTGCTTGGGTATGCGCCCTTCCTTTGCTCAAAGCCATTGAAGTCTAAAAAATTGTCAACGCCAACTCCAATGAACACAGTGAACGGTGATATCTTTCGCTTTGCATATCCTGGATTATCTGAGCTAATCCACATTACATTTTTCCTTCCTTCTTAACAGCCCCATTCCCCAGCACACGGCCTTGAGCCTCCCTTAATAAATAAACAGCTTATTTATACATTCATTCTTCAAAAGGGTTGATCTCAGGAGCCTTTGCTCCTCTTAAACAAAACGATAGAACAAGAGCGACTATTGTCGCCTAAGGGCCGCAAACAATATTAGAACACAGTACCCATGACACAGTGTTAATTCTGTTCAAGGAAGATACTCGCCTCATACCTTCATGCTGTACTGCGGAATGGTCGTAAAGCACTGGTTGTTCTTAAGCTTTTGTTTGTAGAACTGCACAAAATACGTGAGATGTCAGCGCACATCGCATAGCCTTCAATTATTGCGCCCCTTCCGAAATTCTTTTCACCCAATTTTATTTTATCAGAGTAGCCTGAAGGATGAGCTTACTTTCAGTCTGCATTCGTTACCTTATTCATCACTGCTTTGATGGCACCGGTCAGGTGTCCACTTTGTGTGCGGCAGTTGTCGCGCGTATTTTTTCCTTATAAATAATAATAATAATTGGTTTTGGGGGAAAGTAAATGGCGCAGTATCTGTCTCATATATCGTTGGACACCTGCACGAGCCTGCGCGGTAACAAAGGAGTAGCTCAAGAGCACTGCCAGGATAACAAAAAAAAATATACATTTGTTTCAGCAGTAATTTTCTCACTCGCGCTGTACACTGCATTCGATGTTTTTTTGTTGAGGAAATGAAAGGTGCCGCAACTGTCTCGTTTATCGGTGGACCCCTCAACGGTTACCTGAGAGACGCTCTTCTCTGCGTTTCTACTCGCCGCGGTGGCTCAGTGGTTAAGGCGCTCGGCTACTGATCCGGAGTTCCTGGGTTTGAAAGAGACCACGGCGGCTGCGTTTTTATGGAGCCAAAACGCTCAGGCGCCCGTGTGCTGTGGGATGTCAGTGCACGTTAAAGATCCCCATGTGGTCGATATTATTCCAGAGCCCTCCACTAAGGCACCTGTTTCTTCCATCCTTCTTTCACTCCCTCCTTCATCCCTTCCCTTACGGCGCGGTTCAGGTGTCCAACGATATATGAGACAAGTAGGTAGGTAGGTAGGTATGTAGGTAGGTAGGTAGGTAGGTAGGTAGGTAGGTAGGTGAAAACTTTATTGATGAGCCTTATGAATAAGTTAATGCATAGGATTGGTCTGGCTCTTGATCGCGGGTGGTGGCAAACAGTCCATAACGTGAGGCAACCTTTCCAGCCCTCTCTAACAGCCGCCTTTGTGAGGCCGGTTCGGATCTGGAGACCGCGATTTCCCAATCCTCTTTGTGCGTGAGGTTCCAGCGAGATGGTGGTTGGAAGTCTCCGCAGAGATTAAAATGTGGTCAAAGTTCACTCTCGGAGCCCCACAAAGAGAGCATTCGGTTCTGCATTGGCCTTGGTGGATAAGGGCTAACAAAGCCGGTGAAGGGAATGTGCGAGCCTGGAGCTGTCCAGGTAGTTTGTTGTTCTTTCGACAGGTAGAAGTGGGGGGGGGATAGACGGGCATTTGCTCTCTGTAATGGAGGGTTATTTCATGATAGGTGACGAGCCGGTCCCTAGCGCTACCCCGGTCTACGGTTTGCCCTGCTCGGTTGAAGTACACTCGAGCAAGAGAGTGAGCCACTTCGTTGCTGGGGTTGCCTGCGTGGGCTGGGACCCAAACTTTTTGAAGTGGTCAGGGTTCTGAGGAGTAAGAATCGAGAATTTTTCGCGTGATAGAATGAATCTGTCCCCGTGCAAATTTCGTGATTGCTGTTTAGAGTCACTCAGAATGAGTGTTGCAGCGGAGGAGAAAATGGCAAGCGCTGTGGCCGCTTCTTCGGCTTGAAGTGAGGTTGTTCCTGGAAAACATGTTCTCTTTTGTCCATAGCAACCAATTAAAACTAGTCATAGGTGGGGACCTAAATATTAATCTCCTTAAACATAGTACGGCATCACAGGATTTCACATTACTCCTTGAGTCACACGACTTCAAGAACGTCATTACAGAGTCAACGCGCATCACAGTAGAATCAGAATCACTAGTAGATATGTTCATCACCCAGCGTTACATAGACGATATAAAGGCTGGTGTCATTGCGACTAGTATAAGCGACCACTTGCCAGTATATATGTTTTGGAATGCTGATACTCAGAATAAAAGAAAAGCTATTCTAGAAACGTTCACAGTTGAGGACATATCTCCTAATGCGCTTGACAATTTTCGGACTCAAATTTCCTTAACAAACTGGGACGCCGTGTTCGAATCTCGCCAAGCAAATGAGGCATATGATATTTTCCTCAATATTTTCAAGCGCGTTTACAGGGATTGCTTCAAAATTAAAAATGTTAAAAAACCTAAAAGAGTACGGAAGCCTTGGATTACGGCCGAATGCCTTGCTATGATCCGTAAGAAGACATCCATGTATGCGCAATTCATAAAAAGTAGGAACCCAGCAGACCTCGCTAATTTTAAAAAGTACAGAAATTTTGTGACGCGCTTTCTTCGAAATGCAAAACAGGTTTATTTTAACAGCTTACTTGGCAGGGCAAATAATCGCACCGATGAGCTATGGCGCGCTCTAAATACCATCATGAACCGCAATAAATCGAGAAATGACGATATTCAAGTAACACAAAACGGAAAAACTCTCGAGGGCCTTCAACTCGCAGACGCATTTAACTCCTATTTTGTCAACTTAGTAAAAAGTGGTCATGATGAACGTGTGACGAGCTACTTGCGTAATCGTAACGAACATACCGCTTTTTTTATCCAACATCTGATAATGAAATACGTTTGGTCTTTACATCACTAAGCAATAGCAACACAAGAGATATTGATGGTCTTAGAATTACACCAATCAAATTTGTCTTAGACTACATTTTGCCTGTGCTCAATCACATATACAACTTATGTTTGTCATCAGGTGTATTTCCCGATAGCATGAAACGTGCTAAAGTGACTGTTATTTATAAATCAGGCGATAAAAACGCATTTTCAAACTATCGCCCCATATCTGTCCTTCCCGTTCTCTCAAAACCGCTTGAGAAGTTAGTATTGCTGAGGCTGGACTCATTCTGCAATAAGCATTCATTAATTTCCCCTTTCCAGTTTGGCTTCCGGAAAGGTATGTCCACAGAGTTAGCCTTACTAACACAAAAAGAAATAATCCTTAAGTCATTTTTGGATAAGAAGTTAATAATGGGCATTTTCATAGATTTCACAAAAGCATTCGACAGCTTAAATCACCAAACGCTGATAGCAAAATTAGAATTTTATGGGTTTCGAGGCATTGCCTTGGAATTTCTCAAGTCATATCTTTCAAACAGAAAACAATGCGTTGCTATAAATAACAATTTTTCTTCTCTAATGAACTTGAATGCAGGCGTTCCTCAGGGCAGCATATTGGGGCCACAGCTTTTTAACTTGTATATAAATGATATAGGGAATATAGCCGAGAAATCACAACTTATTGTTTATGCCGATGACACAAGTATTTTTGTTCAGTCAGATAATCCCAGTGATTTGTGCAATAACGTAAATTTGACACTACAAAACTTATACGAATGGAGCAATAGAAATTCCCTGCAGATCAACAGTCCAAAAACCAAAGCTGTGTTATTTACACCCTATCAAAAGCCAATTATCTACAACTTTAACATTCATATCGGCAATAATCCTATTGAAGTGGCTTCAGAAGCAGACACTTGGTGTGACATTTCACCAGCACTTATCATGGAACTCACACGTGCAGCATATATTAACCCATCTTGCCGAAATATCAGGAGTACTCTGGAGGCTTCGTTATATTTTACCACTGAAATTTAAGCTATTATTATATAACGCGTTGTTCTATGCTCAACTAAATTACTGCGGACTTGTATGGGGCACAACATCAAAAGAAAACATAAATAAGATTTTTTCTCTGCAGAAGAAAGCCCTTCGTCACGTAGTCAACATTCCAAGTGAAAGCCCATTACATAATACCTATTATGAATACAAAATTATACCCTTTGCAGTATTATATGACTTGAACCTGTCGATGAGATATAAACATAGCTTAAAAACTAATAACAATGCATTTTTGTCTTTATGTAGTTTAAAAAGCCTTCCTGACAGGGGGTATGTATTTCGGAATAAAGGAACAAGGCGCGTGCCATTCAGTAGGCTAACAAACGGGCTAGATAGCGTCGAAAATCGCCTTCCGAGACTATTGAACAAATTATTATTGATGGAAATCGACCTGCAAACAGCCACTAAATGTAATATAAAACTTCATTTCATCAACCAGTTTCATGGCGTTTAACAGTGTCAACCATCTTCATAACCAAAAACAGAGCTTTTGTAACACGTCATTTCATCCCAGAGTACTGTAGTTGTGTGTATTTGTCTTTACTATTTCTTTTCCCTTATATTCAGGCGAGTTTGTTTAATAACATTGTCATTTTACAGGTCTGCTATCACGCGAGTGTTTGTTGCACATTTGTTGTATTTTTTATATTGTAACAAGACTGCATTTGTAACATTATTCATTTCCTGCGCGAAAATCGCATGTGCTGTGAATTGTTCTCTTTTAAACATTCAACATTTCATGCATAACTGCTGCACAAACTGCAATGTAAACGGGGTGGGGACTCAGTCAAGCTTGCCTTAGAGCAGCTTTTTGTCCCCACTCCCTGCATTTTTATTTGTACTAAAAATGCAAAATAAAGATTGATTGATTGATCCAGCACGAGGCGCGATGTTTAAGGTTATGCAATGCTACAGACTTGGCGTAGGCCGAATTGTGGATGTACTCGGCCGCGTCCGCATACACCGCGTCTTTGTCGTTAGCAGGAGCTTTATGTAAAGCCTTCGCACGAGCTTCGCACCTACTCCTCGTCTATCCGCCAATCCGCGATAGCACAATATGTGCCCGTCTTTTAGTACTGTATACGCCTCACAGGTCCTCCTAACTTCTTTAAGCCCTATGGCATCCCATTAATGCCCGATAGTTCCTCGAACAGCACTGCTAGGCTAGCCTCACTAGATAAGGTTCTAGCGTTAAACGTTGCCAGGTTCAGATTCCAATGGCGGCCTGTCCGGAGCCAGAGATTCTTAGCACCCTTCGCAGCCGCTGGGGACTGAGGACCGAGGATTAATTGGTTTGTCATGGAAGGTTGTGGCGAAGTGCTACACCAGGATGGCGAAATCCTGTTCTTGTGAAGGAGTGCGTTGTTGGTTCTCGTCACCGAGATCAGGCCGCACCCCAGGCCTGCTTATGCAATTCCATAGACACGCGAAGTCTTTTTTTCCAAGCCCGGCCGAGAATTGCGCAGCGCCGGGTTTCGAACCTCGGTCCTTTTGCACGTGAGGCGGACGCTGTGCCTCTACGCCATCGCTGCACCTAATGCATTGTGTTATGGTACGCTTAATGCGCTGAGTATGTGGTGTGCAGCGGAGATTTTCGTGGAATTGTATGCCTAAGAATTTTACTTCCGTAACGCGCTCTAAAGGTCGAGACTGAAAAAATTATCGAATTATCGATGTTAATTAGTCTGTTGCTAGAAGAGAATACAATATATTTGGTTTTATTAGCATTGAGTGCTAATTGGTTGGCTGCAAGCCACTGTGACAAATCTGTCAGCCATAAGTTTATAGTAGTAACTGCAGTTGATAAATTAGGTGTAGAAAAGAAAGCGCTGGTGTCGTCCGCATACAGAATGATTTCTGGCAAGCCTGCTATGGGTACAATGTCGTTAATATAGAGAAGGAATAACATAGGACCCAGTATGGAGCCTTGCGGTACACCATATTTTATATTTGTTAATTCACATTTGGCCACGACATATTGGGAACGGTTTGAGAGATAACTTTCTAATAGAGTAAGGGAAATACCTCTTATTCCATTGAACTGGAGTTTTTTTAATAAGTATGTCATGTTTAATGGAGCCGAACGCTTTGCTGAAGTCCAAGGATATGCCAAGTGTGTGTGTGTGTGTGTGTGTGTGTGTGTGTGTGTGTGTGTGTGTGTGTGTGTGTGTGTGTGTGTGTGTGTGTGTGTGTGTGTGTGTGTGTGTGTGTGTGTGTGTGTGTGGAGTGTGAGTGCGCGCGCGCGCGTGTGTGTGTGTGTGTGTGTTTCTATCCTCCAAATAAGTGTTTCTTTTATACTAAGGCAGATTCAGATGACTTATGATTCTGAAACCCATACTGACTGCTACATATCAAACTGTGTTTCTGTAGATGACTAGTAATCCGAGAATTAGTACCCTTTTCAAAATTTTCTGAAAACAGCGGAGGCACTGAAATTGGCCTGTAATTTCCAAGATTGTTCACCGTGCTGCCTTTGTAAAGAACCACCCCACCCTCGCTGTTTCCATGTTCTCTTGAGAAATGCCTGTTGTTAAAGTAAGATTTGCTATATGACAGCGCACATCACATATGAAGTCAGAAATTGCTTTTATTGGTGCTGCTTTGATACCATCATAAGCAGAGGAGCAGTTGTTTTTTAAATTATATATTAGGCTTTAGATTTCTTCAGGGCTAGTTGGAGACAAAAACATGGTATCTGTTAGCCTGTGCTGTAAGCAATTCTAGAAAGGTCCGGAGTCAGCCCCATCGAAACTTCCAAAAGTTAAAAAGTGTTTGCTCATTACATTGCCAAGAGCTTCAACTAGATTCGTGACGCGCAAATAATTTCTCTCTGCGAACTCTACTAAAACCTTCCCCCTGCTATTCCTGGAGCCTATGCCATAGTCGCCTACCACCTGCTCAGGTAGCACATCACAGCGGGCCAATATTAGAAAGCCAGTGGCAATGCGTGGCCCTAAGTAGGCCCAGAGTTGCCAATGGGCATCTGATATTGGCTGTGGCATCATCATATCATGGATATCATGGGCCGTGTTAGCCAGAGTTCTCCCACAGCTTACCAGAATTGGCTAGGCCATTTTCAAAACCCGGTTATCATGGGCCACGTTAGCCAGAGTTCGCCCACTCTTTGCCAGAAATGGCTAAGCCATTTCCGAAATCTGGCTATCGTGGGCCATGTTAGCCAGAGTTCTCCCTCTATTTGCCAGAATTGACTAGGCCATTTTCGAAACCTGGCTATATTAGTCTTGGCCTGCCACCTCTTATCCAGTGTTAAAAGTACATGGCAGATGTTGGTGAACATTGTACCATTTATTATACTGGGTAGAAGATTGATTTTATTGTCGAGTACCATCTCGGCATTTTATAATTTTCGAACGCGCTAAAACTCGTTTGAGCTCCAGGGCTGGGCTTGTGCGAGTTCAAAAATTTAAGTTTATTCATCTTTTTCTTACCGAATATTTTCGCAGCACATGCGTGAAGTTGGATAAATAACAAATATTCTTCGACTGCGCATTCGAAGATAGAGGAGAGTTATGAAAAAAAACTAAATGAAACCGAAGCTCTCAGCAGATCGCGCCGGCCAAAGTGAGCCAAAGTGAGCCAGCCAAAGTAGAAGACTCTGCCACTGAGCGTACCAGTACCAGTAGTTTTACTCTCTCAATCTCATCCTCCGACGTGGCTCAGATACCCAGGCTGCGGGGCAGTGGCTAAGTACCTGGCGGTGTTGAGCTATCTTGCTAAATTTCTCCTTCTTTTTGTCTGTTCCTGTTTGCTCCTGTTCTGGGGTGATTGGGTGCGGGACGAGAGCTTAATGTCTACTTCTTTTCCTGGCCAGGGGTTTTCCCCTTGGTCGGCATCTCTTCCTAAAGACCAGCTCCCAATTGATCTCTCTTTCCGCAGTGGTGTTTCAAGCGTTCCGGTCGCTTTAGTGCCTACCGATGGCGGCGCTATCCGACTGAACAACCCGGAGGCAGTGAAGGCGGCTCTTAGGTCCACATCGCAGCACTTCATGCACATTACCGATGTCCGGCAGTTCGGCAGGGGTGGTATTTTCTGCAGGTCGCCGGATAAAGACTGTATTGAAGATCTTCTAAAGTGTACGACCTTCGCCAGCCACCCGGTGAGCGCATTCATTCCGCCTCATCTAGCATGTTCCAAGGGCTTGGTCCGAGGGGTCGACTCTCGATTGAGCCCTGTGGAAACGCTTGAGAACTTCTCGCCTGCGGGAGTGATTGCTGTCCATCGATGCAGCAGGATGGTTGACGGAGTAAAAATTCCTACGAAGTCCGTCATTGCCACATTTGCAGGAATTTTTTTCCCGTCAGAGATTAAGGTGTGGCCATTGGTTTTTCGTGTAGATGCCTTTAACTCTCGGCCCCTCCAGTGTCAAAACTGCTGGTGATTTGGCCAAAGCGGCAAAGCCTGCAAATCGGCCTTACGCTGCTGTGCCTGTGGGGAACGTCATTGCAGAGAGGAATGTCCTGAACAGCAAGAGAAATGTTGTTTGTGTAGCGGTGCTCACTCTGCTGATTCACCTGACTGTCCTGCACGAGTACAAGAAGTTCAGGTGCTCGAGCTTATAGACAAGCGCAGATGCACGCGGAGAGAGGCTTTTGCCGCAGTCAAGGAGAGAGCCTCAGCCTACTGCACTGTGGCCGCCAAATGCTCAACCATAATGGATTCTAGTTGGTCCCAGGCTATTACAGCGGCAGTTGAGAAAGCTGTGGCAAATGCAATGGATCGCATTATGAAAACCGTGGCCACGTGCATTTCGCAGGTCATAGCTGCTCAGATGACCAATCTTCTGCAGGCGTCCACCGCTCCGCTCTTGTCTTCTTGGGCTTCGGAAGCTACCCCTCGTTCTGTAGTAATCGATTCCGCTCCACAGAGCCAAAAACAATGTGAGCAACAAAAGACCTCTCAGGCCTCTCCTTCGAATAGCGTTATGGACGCATCCTCTATGGATTGTATGGATATGGAGTCTGATCTCCGCTCCCAGAAACGAAGTGGGTCTCCTCTGAATATTGCCGGTCCATCTTGCCCCCAGTCAAAGACAAAGAAAAGTAACGCAAGTCAAAACGCTAAGACCAGGATTCTAGAAAAGGCAGTCGCGGCTGCGGCACTGCCGCTAAGATAGGGTTCTTAAGTGTACTCCAGTGGAATTGTCGATCTATATTCTCAGCTTCAACAGATTTAAAATGCCTATGCAATCAGCCTCTACCTGATTTAGTTGCTTTACAGGAAACATGGCTAACTTCAAATTTCAATTATCATCTCAAGGATTACCATCCGTTCCGGCTTGACCAATCATCACGAGGGGGAGGGTTGTTAGTGCACATATCTACAAAGTTTTGCCACAGGGCATGCATTTCTTTTCTATATGCGGACAATGAATGTGAAATCCTTGCGGTTGACCTCAGTTTTCCAGGTCAACAGCCCTTTACGGTAGCTAATGCATATTTCCCGTCTGGTGTGCGTGACACTCGGCCCCTTGACTCACTCATGTATAGTAGCCGATCTCAGGTTCTATTACTTGGCGACTTCAATTCGCACAATGTGACTTGGGGGTTTAAAACAGACAGCTTTCTTTCTAGACTATTTGATTGGGCTTCTTGCAACAACTTGATCTGCAACAATTCCGGATTGCCTACGTTTGTTTGCAGGCAATGCCGCTCTGCCTTGGATTTAACTTTTTCCTCCCCAGGAGTCTCTGTTATGTCTTGGGCGCCTGTTGACTGTGCAACAAACAGCGATCATCTACCGATTAGTTTCAAGTTTGCGTGTAAATAACTCTTCCTGAGGGACATCAGCGCACGTTAATAAATTACAGTTAATTTAATGACACACTAAAATCAGCCCTCCAAATCACTTCAGACACTCGCGCTCAGAGAAGTGCCGAAAGCAAGGCTGCACATCTATGTTTTGTACTGGATCATGCAAGGCAAAAGTCCGATTTTTTGGTTAAGAGAACAAAGGGTGCAAACGCGAACAATTCGTGGAATGCTGAGTGCACGCGTGCATATAGACGACGGAAAGCAGCATGGAAGAAACTTCTCATCAATCAATGCCCAAAAAATTCGCTGGATTATAAGTATGTTGCAGCAACATTTAAGCGCACTGTCGCCCGTGCAAAGGAGGAGTATAATACAAATCATTATGATTTCCTTTCCCAATCAGGAAATAAACGAGCTTTGTTTAATTTCATGAGGCGCAACAAGGTGATTCCTCCGGCTGCCGACATTGAATCCCTCGATCAGTGCCCTGCTGACATCGCAAAGGCCTTAGAGGATATTGCGTGTGGCCTAGAGCTTCGCTTTACATCTGCTTTACCTTCTCCTACTATATTCACATGCACCTAAAGTGATTTCACTGAGGTCTCTATGCCTGAGCTGTCGCAAATTGTTCTGCGCTTATCCCCAGCGGCTCCTGGCCCCGATAAGGTCAATTCATCTATGATCAAAATTTTGTTCAATGAATCTCCTGCAGACCTGTTGGCTCTAATTAACCATTCTATTAAAGGTCCTTGGATACCGCATGAGTGGCGTCTTGCTGAAATAGTTCCATTGCTTAAAAAGCAAGGGGAGGGCTTAAGTTTAGACAATATACGCCCTATTTCGTTAACATCGAACATAGTGAAATTAGTAGAAAGGGTTCTTCTCAGCCGTGTCATGTTATTCATTTCAGAAAATGCTGTATTGAATCCATGTCAAATTGGTTTCAGGCCGGTTTGTTCAATTTGGTGTGCTCATACTGACCTTGAGAGTCGTATTAAATTAGCTCGCAATAGAAAAAAGTTTGCTGCGCTTGTCACCTTGGATGTCAGTAAAGCATACGACAGCGTGGAGCACTCGACTCTATTATTAAGATTGCAGGAACTCAACTTTGCAAGCTATTTTGTACCCTGGATTTCTGTTTTTTTTTGGAAAATAGAGAATTTTACTGCTGCCAAAATGGTGTTTCCTCAAGGAGATTTCCACAGACAAGAGGTGTTCTGCAAGGATCAGTTCTCTCACCTGTTCTTTTTAACATTTTTCTAAGCTCAATTCTATGCATTCAAAATGCGAAAACTTTGTGTACGCCGACGATATTGCATTTTTTTGCATCAGCAGGTGACATTCACACTCTTTATCGAACCCTGCAAAATTACCTCAATGTTCTTGACAACTGGCTAGGAAGAATTCATATGTCCCTTAATGTGAAGAAATGCGCATTGTTAGTATTTCCAGTTTCTGTTCCTGTAAATATCTGCCTGGTCTATAGAAATAACATAATACCTCAAGTTCAGACAGTGCAGTATCTCGGTGTAATATACGACTACTCTCTCCTGGCGGCCACACATTGAGCAAGTTTCCGCAAAAGGAGTTCGGGCCGTTGGCATCCTGCGCAGGCTTTGTAGTGCTAGGTCAGGCATGAGAAGGCATACGCTTCTAATGATTTATAACATGTACGTCCGCCCAATTTTGGAGTTCGGGTGTGTTTTATTCTCAGGAGCTCCTGCCTATAAACTTCGCCCTCTTGTGCTTTTGGAGCGTGAGGCGTTGGGCCTTTGTCTGGGGCTTCCAAAATATGTCGCCAATGCTGTTCTGCAGCTTGAGGCGCGAATGCCTTCGTTATCAGCTAGGTTCCGCCTTTTAACAGTTCAAACATTTTTAAAATTGTGCGACTCACCTCTTCACGCTTCCAGTATAATATTTCTTAGTCAACCTTCCGCCTTTTTTAGTGCTGCCTGGTCTCAATTTCATACCCCGCAGAAATGTTACGTGCAGTCCCTCCTTGATCGCATAAATATTCATTTCACAGATGTCCGCCAAATATATAACAACTCCTCATCTGTCCAGATTGAATTCGATGACATTTTCCCATCGAATGCAAAGCTGCAGCCCTTCCCCTTCTTCAGAGTCTATTGCAGGACCACCTAAGGTCCTTTCCCTCTCATGTTCTTATTGCTACCGATGCCTCTCAGGATCTCGAAAAGGCAGGTGTGGGAATTTTTTCGCTTTCACTGGATTGGGCTTTTTCTCTCCATCTTCCTGACTTCACTCCCATTTTTCTGGCAGAATTATTAGCAGTAATCTTAGCCTTACGAAAATTAGAATCTACCGTTTCCCAGGTCGTGGTTATGACAGACTCGCTGTCCATTTGCTCTTCCTTATCCTCACCCACTGACTCTCGGCCATTACACCTCTTTAATTTTCTGATTCCGCTCCATCTAAATTCGGTAAGGTTGCTTTGGGTACCAGGTCCTATGGGCTTTCACTTAAATGAGGTTGCAGATTCCTTAGCAAGAGCCTCTCTCAGCGGCCCAATTGTTGCTGTCCTGCCAACGTGTGCATATACAGCTGCGGTGAGGTTTCGCAGCTACACAATATTTCAGGAATTTGCTGCCTCGGCTCTTACATCATCTCCCGAATATCAGCATCTTCTGCATCCTTGGAGTAGCAAAGACTGGCACTCACGTAGACTAGAGGTCTCTTTCACGCGCTTGCGTTGCCGGGTTCCCCTTCTAAGTTTCTACCTTCCCAGATCTGGCCTGGCAGCTTCCCCACTGTGCCCTTTTTGTGCCGAACCTGAGACAATAGATCACTTCCTGCTGTTCTGCCGCCGCTTTTCTCATTTGAGGAAGCGTATTTTGCAAATTTCATTTCATCAACTGGGCTTGCCTGTGTCTTCCGCGGTTGTTCTTTCCATTGGCGCTTCTTTACTTGGACGAAGCGACAGGAATGTGCGCTCTGCTCTGCAAAATTTTCTTCAAGAAACGCAGCGACTCCCATTCTAATTTCTTTTTCCCGCTCTCAGTCAGTACGACATTGCAACATTAAAGGCATTGTGTACTATTATGCACATTAAGCAATTGTCCCGTCTTCGATCTCCAAGTTAACTCAACCCCTTTCCTTCCCTCTTCCAATCTATCAGACTACATACTATTGCCACGCCTTTTCCCGTCAAAACTTTCCTGTATCCAGTAATTAACCACCTGTGTCTTGGCCACTCCCCCGTTGGGGATGTATGCCAGCAACGTCTGAGGCCTTCCTTCCTTCCTTCAAAGTGAGCTCTCGTACAGGAGAAACTAAAGGAGGAGTATATGTCAACGCCGTCGGGGCGCGGCACGGCGGCGTCTGCCGCGGGCTCCGTAGCTGATCAGTTGAGTTCTAAGGTGCTTCGCAACAATTTCTAAACGCATTCGGAAGCATTCCAAACGCATTCGCTTGGTTTATAACAATGCTGCTGCTGCCATCGACTTCTGTTCTGTTCGTTCGCTGCAACTAACCACTAAGATACCTTCAAAAATGTCTCGTAAATTTAGCAATTAACGTATGTGTGTTGGCATGACCCTGTTCTAATGATTTCTGTATTTATATATGGCTTAGCCAAGCCGCTAATAAAGTAATATACTTTTTTCTTTAGAAGTGCACAGACAGAGCTCACGCTGTCGCCTTTGTCCGATTTCTGGGCAGAATAACCGGCTTTTTTGGAATTTATGTATTTGAAAGCGTTTTTGTACGCTCTGCTTATCTGGAAACCAGCAAAAGAGGACTTCCTTCTAAAAAAATCAAATGACTTTCATTTCATAAATTTTTTTAATTAAAAAGCGCTTTTTGCATCACTCTAGAGAATTCACTGCCACACTGCGCAGTGGGTGTATGCTTAATAGAGATTCTAAATCAAACATAATAACTTAGTGCAAGTGCATTCCGTAAGCCGACTTTGTGCACAATTATGGTAACGCCCAGAAACGAAACAGTGGCCTCGTAATTTAGACCTATAAGTAGCGCACGCGTGAAATATTAGCTCGCCGCTTCATACACGCACGCGATCACGCGGTGAGAGATTCCTACGCTTCCGTACGTCGTTCCCTGTGATCGCGCCTTGCCCTGTGTTTTTCGATTTGCATTTTCCTTCCTTTTCTGCAGATCATAAAGTTTCAAAATGTTGTTTTTTGTGCATTTTATTGTTCTGTTGCGTAATTTTCATTGAGGGCTATAGCTCTTGTAGACGTCTTTACTTATTTGCTCGAAAATAATTTTTTTTCTTTCGAACATTACCTTTATCGATGAAAAGCATCGGAAATAGTTTCGAGCCACTATTCAATACAGTTTTGTTCGTTTTAGCTTTTTGCATGAAATTTCCAAACCAACAAAAAGTTTGAGGATTCTTCGACGACCAGCGAATAATTCTACTGCCAAATGGTGTTAGGCCCATGTTAATCTAGCTTGTTTTCCACATGTCCCGTATGCGAATCTGCTTGCATAATATTTGATTTATTGCTTTACGATGCTTCTCCTGTGGCTTTACAAAAATACTTTGACGCTTCCGCGTTTTCCACACCCTTGCCTTCAAAACTGCTTATGACTCATTCTCCGAGAATTCCAAACCTCTCTCAGTTGTTTCGGCCCCGGTCCCCTTTTTGAAGTCTTGTATCTCCCCTACTCATATTCCGGACGTGCCCTTTTCAAGGCAAGGGTGCTAACGCCTACTACTGGAAGCGATTTTCTTTTTACTCACTTTGTCCTAGCTGTTTTTCCCGTGCGCAGCTACCCGCTGCACCGTTCGCCCCCCCCCCCCCCTCCTCCGGCAAGATCTTGTTTCCTGTACCTTTCAGCTGGAAACTTTTTTTTGCGACCACAAAAGTTGTGTAAAAAAATGGCTCTACCCCCTGCAGCCACCACCCCCTCCTTCCCACATCACCGTTGTCTCCCTGTCATTCGTCACAGCGCTATGCATCGCCACGACACATACATGACTGGACGCGTCTTGCCTTGTCTGTCACGGCGGGCGTCCAACCGCACAACCAGCGCGACGAAAGAGCATGCATACTCGAGCTGGCTCCGTTCGTAGTCTGGGCAAGCGAAAACCCACATCTGATACTATATGAAGAGCTCCGACGCGGTTCCTTCCCTGGCCTGCAATATCTTATTTGTAAGTACTACAAATATTTTATCTCGAGATACGTTCGGAAATTATTGTGATTTGAGGAGTAAGTGTTGATTTGACTACATGCGGCTTTATTTTTTTCGGTAGGAACAGAGAACGAGACAAAGCATGAGGACGACTTCTATGTACTTACTCTCATTGCCAAATGTCTGGCTTGACGTCGTGCTCAGTGCAGATCTGCCCGAATGGTAAGAACTTTATTTTTCATCTTTGGTGCAATGAATTCACCGAACATTCGCTACATTGTCGAACAGGAGGTTTGAATTCATGTGACCTGACATCCGATGCATTCAGGAATATGTTTGTAATGTACAGCTTATGCAGCAGAGGAATCGGAACTGTTTTGTGTTCCACTACAGACCAGTCGGTGAGGATATGTGTACTACGTCCGCGCTGTTTCTCTTTGGCTAACACACTTGCACGTGCAATAGGAAATCCGCAATTTATGGTTAAAGCTTTTGCCAAGTTATCTCTCAATAAAAAAAGGCATTACTCTGGAATGTAAGACGAGTGTTTTGTTTGGTTTTCAAGTCAGTTTCCAATCTGTATTACATGCAGTGAAAGCGACTAAGATAAACAGCTGGATTATAAAAAAATGTGTTCTAGTTTTTTTCAATCCTGTATATTTATTTTGAACCCCATCAAAAGAAAACTACCTTTGTTTAAAACTGTTTAGACTCTATATGGAGGAAATGCTACAACCTGTGCATCTTTACTCGAATAAAAAATGCGCTCTCAATTTAGAGATCCGTAGTTAAACTACCACAAAATTCTGCATCAAATTCCTTTCAATATCACATAACTTTGTTTTTTTTCACATTGAATATCTATCTGGAGGTGCGAAACTGTGCATTAAACTCAAAATCATCAAATTGGTACAAGGCGAATTAAATTTCTTTCACTTTGTGCAAAAAATGCGGTGCCAGTTGTTACAAAGTATCCTGTAAAATTGTGTCGAGTGTTTTCACGCTGACCATGCCTCACAAAATTCAGTGTTATTTAATCATTTCTGCATTTGTCTTTTGACGGCCATATTTAGGTTCACCGTGACTTCATCTCTCTTTGCAGGCTCAAAGCATTGTGAGGTCATCGTGCAAGAGGTGGACCGGAGTGTAGTGGAAGAGTCGTCTTGCAAGAGGAGTGCTACAATTGCTTCAGATATTACTGATCAGTTCACAGGAGGACAGCTCCGTTAAGCACTTTATAGATGTCTTAGCCGTTCTACAGCATCTTGCCGTGCTGTGTTTTCCAACCTGAATCATCAGCACGCAGCCCACTTGAAAATAAGTGAGTGAATAAACTTTATTGCTCTAATAAAGGAGTCTTGCTGCTTGCCCGAAGATTGCCGATGTCTTCCAGGCTGAGCGTGGTTGGCGCCCCTAGTCCAAGGCGCCACTGTCCGTGGCCATCGGGCATGCGTGGCTCACTAGGTCTCTTTGGACCTTGAGCTGACTGCTGGTTAGCCGGTCCTCCCAATGCTCCGCATTTGGCTCTTTGTTACCTCGGAAAGCTGCATTGTGTATGCACTTCCATGCAATATGATAAAAATAAATTTTTTCCCACAGCCTCTGCCACCGTGGTCTTGGGTCCTCCTTTCCATTAATTCCCAGGATTACTTGTAGCAGCGCAAGCCATTCTGCGTGCGCTAGAAGTGTGATCCTTGCAACTCGATGCAATAAACCGGTCTTTTTCCGGAATTAGGCGCCCTCATTTATGAATATTTGCTAGGTTGAATGGTACATACACAGTTCCAGTCATCGGGCAATGGGTTATGTTGCATGTGCCAATTGTCGAAAGCAGGATACAAGTGTTTGAAAGCTGGCTGTTAATGTTTGAAAGCTGGATGCCAGTGTTCGAAATCTAGAAAGCCAATTCGAGGCTTTTACAGGCCCATGTCGCGGAACGAACGCCAGGCCTGCGTTGGCCCCTAGATTGGCCAAACGTTGGCCCAAAACTGGCCTGAAAGTGAGACCAATGTGTCAAAGTGGTAGCGCTTTGCCTAAATGCCAATGTAGGACCGCCGTTCATGCCAATGTTTGCCATATTTCGCCCAGTGTTCGCCCATGCTGTTGTCCTGCCTGATTGTTCGTTTTTGCTTAGGGACTGAAATAAATGATACGAGATACGCGTTTAGAAATAGAGACAAGAAATTATTATACGCTTCATCAGAAGTTTCTGAGCTCTATACGACATCCCAGTTTGTTCCTTGGAGAATAGTTCGAAATTTGATCACAGGACAACTATGCGACATTAAACAGTGCTCAGAAGGTAAACTCATAACTACCAGGAAGAAAGTGGTCCTACCGAGTGAACTTATTCGAACAAAGAACCATGGCCGCAGACACGCTTTCTTTTTCGTGCTCAGCTTTTGGTCTTTAGCGCTCTCCGGAGTCTTGTTTCCTGAGATGGGAGAAGACAGCACTGTGAGGACTTTCCGTCGAGAAGGCACACTAAATGGAACGCAACAGAACTCCGTTGACGATTGGTTTCCTGTTTTTTTTTTGCCCTTCTCACGTACGCACGAATACTGAGACACCGTTTCACACCGCCTTCATCGAAATTCTACCGCCGCTCCCGGATTGAACCCGCGTCTTTGGGGTTAGCAGCCGAGCGCTATAATCACTGAGCAACCGTGGCGGCGATATCTAAAATAAATTTTCAAAAATTGGGTTGCAGCATTACTTTTTACTCTGCGCCGACGATCGAAGTAACATTACACATATTCCAACACCCAAAGCTTCAAGTAGAACTCCCAAGATCATTATGTCTTCACCACGACCTACTTCAACGAGGGCGACGTGCTCATCCCACAGCCTCATGTAGCAGCACGTGTTGCTGCAATTATCACGTCATTGCTCCTTAAGGACAGCCCGTGCTGGCAGATGGCGCAGAAAGTTGTGTCCGATTCGGCGGCAGCCACGCAGAGCACGAAGACAGGATTAGAGTTCAAGAAGGCAAGTAATGCCAGGGCTTTGTTCAACCCGGCACCACTGCTAGAGAATTTTCTTATGTCGCCTGGAAAAAGCTTTTGGACCACGCATGTGGCATTACATGGAAAAAAAAGGCAGCGCATGAAAAAGGACGAGACGACAGACACACCGCGCTTGGGTCAGTGCTTCTCATTCTCATATTCCTCGCACTCTCACTCTGTCCACTAAATCACCATCAACTAACTGGTCCCCAGTTTCCCTACTGGGTGTCTTCGAAATTTTATTAAAAAACAGCTTAACGATGCAGCCGGACAATTATGAACACGATGAGGCACGAGTGCTAAACAAAATATATCTAATGACCGAGTGAGATTCAACTGCGGTACCAACATTTAAGGAACAAAAACGTTTAACCCGCTTTCTTGATTCATATTGTTTTAGTCGCTAGGACATGTTACAATGCGAAACGAACGTTAAAGGCGAAAATTCGAGAAAATGTCAAAGGACTAATCAAGCAGGCCTCGCCGAAGGTCGCGTTTCCGTTCCAAGCACTAATTTCTGTGACTGTAAATTACATGTTCTTGCTTTTCTGAATGAAACGGCGTTTTGTTCACAAAGCCGACTTGCACCGGGGCGTGCCATCAACGGACTCCGCCACTAAACGCGCTGTGTGCGTACGGTGCAGAAATCAGCCGGCATGGGCAGCGAGTCCTCCTCGATGATGTTGCAAAAGATGGCCAGAGATTCCCCGGCGTTCAGCATACCCCACACGTTAGGACCGCGAACAAACTCGGTCACCGTGAGCACGAGAAACCGGAGCTTGAGGAAGAAAGGCCGCACCGCGGAACGGAGGCCAGCTGCCTCTCCGTCAACCTTGCCTCTCTCGAGACACTGCCTGCGGCCATAGGCGTGGACGGCTTGCAGCACCGACATCTCGGGTGCATTGTGCACGTTGTCGAGAATGTAGTTCGCGCTGTAGTGCAGGCAGGATTCGAACGTCTTCGACGCGAGAACGAAGAGGCCATTGTTTGGAGGACGGCCTTGCCGCACCCGTCCACGCCGTCTTCGCCCATCGTCAGGATGTAGTCCAGAAACGGACATACGTCATCGGGCTCCAAATAGCGCTCCATGTATGCGACGCACCTGGCTGCCAATTCAGGCACCATGTATTTGACTGCAGCGCTGCGGGTGCAGATCGCCTGGTGAACGCCTTCCACGTCGAACTGTTCACTGTAGAAATACCTGCGTCGCAGAGCAGGTGAGCATAACAGGACCCGTGGTCGTTTTACAAAAACAAAAGTGCAACAGAATCGTCACACTTTATTCTTATTTGAACGAGAAGCAGGAAACGCTTCCTGTAGTCTATTGAGATAAAACATAAAGGCAAAGCTCTGGTTGTGGGCAGTAATGGTTTCTGGGTGGCAGGGTACCGTAACCAGCATGCTATGGAATTAGTGTTCAAACAAGCAGGCCGTTCGCCCAAACGTCGTTCCCTTGATTAAATATCGCCAAGGAAAAAGACCTTTCCAATAAGTAATCCTTTAACCAAGTTATGAATGCGACATTTGCTGGTTGGAACATGCATGGATTAGGACACGGCAAAAATCTAGGGCTGTTAATGTCAGTGTAATGGAGAATGTCATCACGTGACCTTACAACTTTTAATAGGGATGCCTGCGGACGATCACAGCAGGGCCGTTAGAGAGAATAGCGGAGCAGACAGCGAGCTTAAGTCTCATAGAATCAGTATGGTAACTGTGGATGAGTCCAGTGTGTGGGCCGCAGGTCAAGGAGGCTTGGAGGACTCAGGGTTCCGAGCCGTACTTCGCCTTGTTTGGCGCCTAACGCACAGTACAGAGACCTGATACTCTTCTCTTTCTCGGTATTTGCTATGTTTGGTTTCTTAGGTGGCATTTCAAATTTTGTTTTAGTGATAAAGTGTTAACTTATCGAATTCCCCTCTTTACTTGCATGTTAATTCGATGGCCCCTCTACAGATGTTGTCAGAATACACTGCAAAATAATCAAGCTTATATTTCTGCATGTAATACGAATTACAGGCCGTCAAGTGCTTTTGAGCAAAATACATAAATGAAGCGTTAGCGAGGGGAGGTTCTACCGTAGCAGCCCTTCAACGCCGTCCGGATGCAGGTCCATAATAGTGAGGCGATCTTCTCTGGCGAAGTGCCCAAAACACATGGCCCTGTAGACGTCGTTCTGCAGGGCCAGGATCATGCGATGCGCTTTGAAAGATGCGTGCTGTTCGGGAGCGTGTTCCCAGTGCACGACTATTTCCACATCGGCAAGCTCCCGTGTGCCGAGATATATCCACAGCGAGAACTGCGAAAGAATAAATTCGATTAGTTGGCTGCTGCAAACGAGTTATAAATTGTGGTGCCTAACATACGAAACTGACACATGGGCTAAGAGGGACGCCGTATAGTGGCGGGATCTGAATTAATGTAGACCAGACCGCCTGAGGTTCTTACGTGCACTGACACCGCACAGAGCAGGGGCGGCTTGTGCGTTTCACTTCCATTCAAAATGCGGCCGCCGCGGCCAGGATCGAACCCCCATCTCCATGGCGCAAAACGAAGAGACACTGATAAAAGCCGCGTGACGACGGCGATTAAGAATATAAAAAGAAACATAAAATTAGTTTGCAGCAATATGTATTTCTTACGAAGAGCCGCCCTTTAAAGCAGCAGCGCTTCCCGATTCACTGCTCACTAAGCATCAATACAATATCAACAATAAAGCAGGTGGTGTCAAAATGCAAACAAAGCACCGAACACGCAGAGTTTTTATGCACGAAACTCAAACGTCAAGGTATGAGTCTCGACATGAGTTTCAATTACGTCCGAGTCTTCAGGGCACTCTGCAAAAGCAGAATTGAGACCCACAGAAGGAGCTTTTACAGAGGCTGTTTAAAGCAACCCGTGTCTCACGTGCTCATAGCGCTGTGAGCGGGACTATTTTTTTAGTGTCAGGGTAGGGCTGCCCACGCCAGCCGTGGTCACTGAATGGCTCATGAAGATACATACAGTGCAGTGGTAGATACTACGATGGGAGGGATAAATTAATGAAAATTAAGTTCCCCGGCCCGTGTCGCAAGTATAATGGGCTTTACTATGTAGTAAGTGTGTGTTGGCTGCAATGAAAAAATTAAAAAATAATAGGCCTCCACCTGCACCGCTTTCTCACAAGAGCATCAAAGCAATATTAGATGTTAATTAACATGTCTATAAGAGAGGACAATTACCCGCCGCGGTGGCTCAGTGGTTAAGGCGCTCGGCTACTGATCCGGAGTACCCTGGTTCCAACGCGACCGCAGCGGCTGCGTTTTTATGGAGGCAAAACGCTAAGGCGCATGTGTGCTGTGCGATGTCAGTGCACGTTAAAGATCCCCAGGTGGTCGAAATTATTGCGGAGCCCTCCACTAGGGCACCTCTTTCTTTCTTCTTTCACTCCTTCCTTTATCCCTTCCCTTACGGCGCGGTTCGGGTGTCCAACGATATACGAGACAGATGCTGCGCCATTTCCTTTCCCCCAAAACCAATTACTATTAAGGAAGGACAATAGCAATTGTTACACCTGTAGGTGAAAATATAAACGAAGAGAAGAAGCTACCCGAGATAAACCAGATTTCCGGGTAGCGTGTCCGGGAAGATTCCCTTACTCTGCCTTTGAAAAGATGGGCAAGATGCGATGCAGGGAAATGAAATTTGTTTATCGGGAACTGGTTGTGAGAGCTGAAGGCTAAAGAGGAGTGGGAACAGCGGGCGAATTCATGGCGATAGAGTCGAGCTCCTATTCAGGCCTCCCTAGAGGGTGAGCACTAGCTCTGCTGAATGTGCGATTCTTGACCTCCAGACGTACTTCTGTCGCTATTCGACGTCCTCCGGCATCTCTGACCCTCACACACTCAGAACGTAGGGAGGCAGAATTGTCCTATAGAAGTATACAACTGACTAACGGAGGGACATTGCTCTTGAAGGGGGGCTCTGCAACAGATCAATGGCCCTGATTTGTTGTCATTACGACCCGATCAATCTCCTTGCACATTCCGGTGTGTATATGCTAACAGTCTGTAGTGCTTGAACGCGATGGCGTATCAGCGATTTTGCTCGCTATGCGTCAGGCTTACCTCAGGCACTGTTTCTGTCTGAGTAGAGACAATGACGCGGGTAGAACTGGTCCAGTGCCAGAAGTTGGTGCATTTGTAGCATCTGTAGCACTGCAATGAAATTGAAAAACAAGGCAGGAGTTGGACACGAGCCACGATTTGCAAGCAATTTCTTAGTAGTCCGATGGGTGCCCTAGCTAGCAAGGCTAACACACGTTCATGAAAAAAAAAGAAATAGAAAAAGTACATCGAGAATATTAGCTAATATACAAAACAAGTACATTCCACAAATGACACCCTTAAATCTGCAAAGCAGTGCTGTCCAGTCGTGAAGAGCCCTGTAATGAGCGCGCGCGCTATATATGGTCTGCCGGTCCACCATCAACCTGGCCATGATGGCTACTAGATGGCGGCATCAGGCATGATCCACCCACTACTCTTAGGCAGAACCGTAAAAGGCGAACTAATTAGCATTAACATGCGAAAAACTGTAATTAGCATAAACGCAACTGATTCATTTTAGAAAATATCCAGCGTTGCGAGCAGCTGCAGCACGAAAAAGAAACCATAAGGCTACTTGCTTTCGGCATATATTGGGCATGCCCTAATAAAGAAAGTGGCTATATATTATCGGAAGCTGGCAGTACCCCCTGAAAAACATAATGTCGGCAATGCCGTCTAATTAGCTCGCTGTGATCACGTGAAAAACGCAGCCGCCCTCGAGAAGGATTGTTTTTTTTTAATACATGTCAAAAGTAGGACCCTCTACCACATAATTTTGGAGTGCCGATATTCTCCCGGAGCGGGCAAAAGTATTGATAGTAGACAAGCCTGGGAGACCCTGCTAAGAAGCCCGCACCCTGAGCTCCAGCGCACCACCATCTATCCGGCGGAAGAGGTCGCTACCAGTCAAGGACTGCCAACCAGCCTCTATCCGCGGACGCGCAACTCCCTGTCTCGCAGTGCTGCGTGCCGGTGGCGGGGAGAAACGTCTTTTCTGATGGAAATAAAAGTTATTCAATCAATCAATCTCTGCTCTCGACACGTCCTGGTGTCACTGCATGAAGCGCTGTAAAGAAAAAGCGAGCGATTTTTCTGTATTCTATTTTTCAGAGTGGCAATCAGTGTGATTCTTCATTGCGATTAGTGTTGTAACTGTGCGCCACTGCCGCTGTTCGATGGCCTAATCATAAATTATCACACTTGATCCAGTCCATGAAAACTTAACTCACTGAATTTATTTAGAGTAAGTAGAAAGCATCAATAGCCAACAACTGCACATCTCCCGGAGCGTTCTAGCAGTCAGCGGAGCTAGCTGCTCGTCGTTCGGCGTCCGGAGTACAGCTGAACTCTCCCCACGCCGTCCTAAGCCCCTTCCAACCGCGGCACCTTTGGGAGGCGCCGGCGCTTGCTCTCGAACAAAGAACTTCCGTTTTGGGTGCGCCTGCAAGGCTCTTAACTGATTTCTTCAGAATACCACAGCGCGAGCCTCCAAACAACGTAAAAGTTGTCCAATCAATCACTCACTCAATCAATCAATCAATCAATCAATCAATCAGGACAAATCAATATGTGTTTACTCTGGAGCATTGTGAGATTCGTTGGGCTAGATTTGAATTCCGTCTGCCGGCAGCTTTTTGTGCAGGGTATTCTGCCAGCAAAACAGGTGGAAAAATAGAATTCTGTCAGTGTCGTATCATTGGCTGTGCGCTGTGATGTGACCGGAATCAGGCAATCGGGTCAAACTGCCGGCAAATTTCCCTGCGGGCTATTTTGCCGGCTGCTGGCACAGTAGTCTCGGCCTTGTTTAAATGCGCGCATTTTCCAATTGTGCTTCATTTTCCCAATTTTCGTCCAGAAGTGACACGAAACTTAAGTTACGCGATAAGGCAAACCGTTAAGTGCTTCGTAGTACAAATACATTCGCATATGGAGCGCCCAGGCGATACCAAACAAGGCGAAATAAAGGGTCAGGGGAAGGGAAAGCCGGTTACTCGTAGTATTCTGTAAGAAAGGGCACCCTTTCAACCGACGCCGCACACGAGGGTACCAACGCCAAAAACTGGGGCATGAAATCGGCTAGCTGCCATTCGGAAATTTTTTTCCTCCTCTTTTCTGATGAACAGGCCACGGGTATACACGTTCGCGGCAGGAAGGCGCCAACTGAAACACTCTACAGACTTCGGCTTAGTCACAAGCAGAAAGCGCGATGGAGCAGAGAGAGATTTTGGTGGAAATTAAGGAAAGCAGGGTAGATATAACCGGCTGTATCGTAATCTAAAACATCCATTCATGCCTAAAGAAAAAGTTCTGTCTAGGATTTCTTTCCTCTTTTTTTTAATCGTGGTAGATGAGCTGCCGGCTTGCGAAATAGAGTACTACAATTCATACCAACGGAACCACCCTCCCTCAGGAATGCTTTCCAACAAACTAGAAGATCGGGTGGTAATCACCGATCAGCAGTGGGTAAGTCACTTTGCTTCCAACAAATAGCCACGTGTTCAATCAGACCTGAAGAGATGTTCAATGAAAGAGCACAGCATTGCGATGCTAACGCAGGAAAACGGCTGCAACAGCAATTACGCTGACTTTAGCATGCGAGGCGCCGGCAATGATTCGCGGCCTCGTGCTTAGCGCGATGCATTTTTATTTCACCTAGTGCAGTCATGTTGTGCCAAGCAGGTGACGCGGGAGCTAGTGGAATCTTTCCGCGTCTTAAAAACTAGACTCATAAGTGAAAGATTTGTATATCGGGTTGTCTGTAACGGAGACAGGTTTCTTCGAAAAATCGAACGCGATTTGCGTGTTAGTGTTCCGCTCAAAATGCTGGCAGGAGGCGTGTGATTGTGTTGTTCTTGTTCTTTGTACATGTGTATGTACCAAGCATTTGAATAAAAAATATTGCCAGTAGCGCTGTGCCCAGTGGTTTTCTTGTGTTCGTGTCTCAAAGTTTTACTCGAAATAGACGGAAAAAAGCTAAAGCTCAATTTCTGCCCCCCTTAATATACAGCTTTAGCATACCGTATTACCGCTACCCTGACCGGAGTACCGGGAGCCCACGCACCGTCACTGCGCATGTGCAGATAGCCTGGAGGCCGACAGATGGCGCCAGGTACTCGGCAGCTGCAAGGCAGTGGGCAACTGCAAGGCATCTAATGCATTGGGGTTTAAGGACAGTGAAGGGAAAGTAGATTTTAAGCGGGTAGAAGTAACCAAGCGAAGGTTATCTGAGTGGCTAAAATCAAGACCAGAGTAAAATTTCATAAGTCATGGCTAGGTGGCTTGAGCCACCGCCCGATTTGAATTGTTCAGCCCTTCCATCCGTCCGTCCGTCTATCCGTCCATCCATCCGTCCATCAATCCATCCATCCATCCGTCCATCCGTCCGTCCGTCCGTCCGTCCATCCGTCCGTCCATCCAACCATCCATCCATCCACTGTATGGGCTACAGTGGCTAGCTGCGCGCTAGCCTTCCGCATCGGGACCAATCAACGCATACTTGTCGATGGGCGGGATTCCGGTACTCCGGTCACGGTAACACGGTACACGGTATGCTAAAGGTGTCTAATGTGTCATCACTGCATTCTTCGGGCCGACTTGCGCGATACGCCACGACACAAGCCCCACCTAGCGGTCAACGACTCCCGTACTGCATACTAAGCCTTCCATGTATAACCGAAATTCACTTTCCATTCATGAATACAGCCTAACGACAATCCTTACCACACCACCAGCCTTTTCAAATACTCGATCTTCGTGGGCACTATCAGGCATTGGAATGACGCCATGCTCCACACAATGGTGTTGGGCTCCGAGAGCGTGTGTTCTTTTTTTGTTGGATTGACATTGCGTTGAAGTGGGTTGTGCCACTATGGGTTCCGGGCAGACAGCAAAAGTGGCCGCGTGCGGGACGAGCCGGTACGCGTACACGATCGAACGTTTGAGCTCGGCTTCGAGGCAGTTTAGGCAGTGTGTGGCTGAGTGGCGGGACGTCCTTAGGAGCTTGGCGTTTCCCCAAGGCCAGCTAGCCTTCACTGGCCGGGCATTGAGGTCAGGGGTCTGGCTGCCCGCGCAACACCACGCTACCCCTGCCCCGCTGATTCCAGTCGCCCGGTAGCTAGGCGGCCTACCGACGCACTGTGACCTGTTGGTACCAGCCTCCGGGTATCCGGGACATGACTGTGAACCGGTTGCTTGCGGATACCTAACCCGGTGACCGGGCGGGTACCTGCTCTGCCGTGTGCTTCGGCGCCGACAAGGGCTGTCGCACCGGAATTCACAGTAGGACGCTGGTGTTCATTTTGTCATCTCTAGGTTGCAAGTGCCCGGGGTGTATGTGTGCCTGTTAGTGTGCAAGCGGGCGAGCTTTGCCTTCGTCCTCGTCTCTCAAGAAAACAGTGTCGTGATGCTGAATGCCGCACAGAGCTCCTGAACGAACCTGGGCACATTATTTAGATTATAGACATGTTCCAATTTTTTTTTGTATTTTCATTGGCATGTAGAGGAGGAAGAGGGAGGGAGGGACTTCAATGGAACAGGAGAGGTCTGGCTGGTTGTCAGCCTGGCATGCTACTCCAGGGCCATGTAGAGGTATCCATGCGCCAACCAGTGGGATTATCTGCTTTACTCGTATATTTGTCCAGTAAAACAAGCTGTTCGGCACAAAACTGGCTATCTGCACTTTTACTTTTCCAGAAAAAAATTAATCCTATATCGCGCCCCGTTCGTTGCCTTTCGCTGCTTCCAGGTGTTTTTTTTTTAATTCCATGTCAGATAGCGCTTATTTTCTGTATTGCACTAACATTCCTTATGTGTTTTTTATTCTTATTTTTCCACCCTCCTTAGCCATTGGGCTGCAGTATTGATTAAAAAAATAGATATTATAATATAAGTAGATAAACAGTGTCACGAAAGACAGGGCGACAAAATTCACAGACAGAGGACAGAGTTCTGCAGCTAACCCGCGCGCTACACTTCGTCATCGTTAGTGTTCCTGTATATGCTCCCACAGAGAGCAGAGTTGCGCGAAGGTCCGCCATTTTGTTCCATGCTCTGTGGGAAAGCTGCTTCTCGTGTGGCAGGAGCCTCATGAGAAGGCCGTTTAGAAGCACCCCCCTTCTCATCCTTGTCGGGGCTTCACAATACCCCCTCAGTCAGATAACAAAGGAGACTCTGCTCAAGATGGGAGCGGCTGTCCCCCTCCAGCTAGGGTGCCTGGATGCGCGCCCTCGCCCCCGCGAACGGAGCGGGGGCGAGGGCGCGCATCCAGGCACCCTACCCTCCAGCTCATGTGTTGCGCATGAGCAGACACAGTTTGGAACAAAATACGTCAGCGTGATCACGTGATCGCCGCTCCGCGAAGTGTTACGAGCGGTGCGAGGAAAACAGTCGCGCAACTCTGCTCCCTGCTGGAGCATATCTAGGAACACTATTTGTCGTTGGCTTCCTGCGCCACCTGAGAACACAAGGGGGCATTACTCCCCCTCACAAATATTAGCACGAGAAAAGGACGGACAAAGAAGGCGGGCGAAGCGGTCCCACGCGACTAGATGAGCGCAAAGCGTGCTACCCTTACCGCGTGAATTACGGTTTCATGCGGACTACGTGCACGACCTCAGAGTGGGTGACGCTGAGGCTGCACAGTCCCGTCTGGAATAACTTCGTAGGTCACTTCCGTGAAACGGCGCAAAACTCTGTAAGGTCCGAAGTAACAGCACATCAGTTTTTCAGACAAGCCTGGGAGATGTAGCGGGGTCCACATCCAAATTTGGTCGCCGGGATGGTATGTTACATGCCGATGACGGAGGTTGTAGCGGCGCGCATCCGTGCCCTGCTGCCGCTGAATGTGAATACGGGCCAGTTTACGTGCTTCTTCGGCGCGCTGAGCGAACTGCTCGGCGTCTGGCATGAGCGGGTGGTTATCAGTGCAGCACGGAAGCATGGCATCCAGCATCGTCTGAACGTCACGTGCGTAGACCAGACGAAATGATGTAAAGCGGGTCGTCTCTTGGGTGGCCGTGTTGTAGGCGTACGTGACGTACGGGAGAATCTCGTCCCAGGTTTTGTGCTGCGAGTCTATGCACATTGCGATCATGTCGGAGATTGTTCTGCTAAGTCCCTCTGTGAGACCGTTCGTCTCTGGGTGATAGGCAGTGGTTTTGCTATGACTGGTGTGACTGAGCTCAAACACGTCCCGCATGAGCTGCACCGTAAACGCCATGCTTCGATCGGTCAGTGATTATTTGGGACGGAGCACCATGACGCAACACGATTTGCTGCATAAAAAAACTGGGCGATCTCAGATGACGTGCCACGCGGCACTGCCTTAGTTTTCGCATACATTGTTAAGTAGTCAGTCGCGACTATAATCTATTTGTGACCGGCCTATCACAAAGGAAATGGGCCCCGAAGATCGATGCCGACTTGATCAAACTGTCGACGTACGTCAGCAGCTCGGCCCTCCAGATAATCAATGACAGGTCACAGGTCTGGGTCAGCTCGCTGTCGGGTCTTAAGTCGAAGTCGCTGACAACTCCAAGAAAACAACTCTCGTCCTCCATGGTCTCATCGGGTGTGCGCGGAAGTGCGTAAGCGTCTGCGTGCGTCTCGCCAGATTTGTGCACAATAGTGCTGTCGAATTCATGCAGACGGAGGCTCCATCGGGCTAGGCGCCCCGATGGCTCGCGAAGATTGGCCAGCCAGCACAAAGAATGCTGGTCGGTAACCACTTTGAGCGGACGGCCGTAGAGGTAAGGACGAAATTTGATGGTTGCCCACACAACCGCGAGGCATTCCTCTTTCGTAGTATAAAAGGTTGTTTCAGCGCGAGAGAGCATCCGGCTTGCCGATACTGACACCTTAGACTCTACGAGTTTCCCGTCTACATGATCTGCTCACCTCCCCCCCCCCCCCTCATTTAGTCACCGACCCCGCGAGATAGAGGACTTCGTGCCCCAGCAGCGCATGGCGACAATTTCCAGGCGGTAGTCCTGATCTCCGTCTCCACGCCGACCTTCGACGAAGCCCCAAAGCTCCTCCCGGATGGCGCAGCGACGGCCGCCAAGCCCCCGCCGGGAAAACTAAAGTCAGCGATCTCCACGGGCGAGGCCCCTGGCAGTCGATGCGAACAATACCCCCCGAAAGCGCGATCAGCGACCGACCATGACTTAAAGGCGTCGAAGGCAGATACTGAACTCGAAAATGGATTCTCGCTGGATACACCCGCGTTCCTCGACGGCTATTAGATTAGCGCTTTGGTGGACACTGGCGCTGATTTCTTGATTTGAAGCTGAAAACTAGTGGCGCTTATTAAAAAGGCAATGACGCCGTGGTCTGGCACGCATATCCGAACGATTGGCGGACATGTCGCAACTCCGCTTGGCCTGTGCACGGCAAGGGTCCAAATTCGCAGCTCTACATTTGTCGTCAGCTGCCCAGTTCTACCAGACTGCTCCGGTCACTGTATCATTGGCGTTGATTTTCTCCGGGATTATACAGTTATTACTGACCTCCGAAAGCGCACTGTCCCATTTTCGACCGAGAAAGCAGATCTTTACATAGAGGACAGTCAACGTCGCGCCGCCTTTCGCATTTCCGCCGACAGTGTTTGGATTTCGCCACGTTCCAGTGTTTTTATGAGTGTTTACTGCGATGGAGAACGTCACGGCAAACCTGTCGCCGAAGGCATCCGGTCCCATTTGCTCACCCACGGCATCTGCTCAGCGCGAAGCCTCATCCATCTCCGCGACGGCTGGCCTGAGCTCCTTGTGGCTAACGTCACTGACGAACCCTGGCATCTTTTTCGTGCTACTGCGATCGCATTCGCTGACCCCTTGCCGGAGATTTCTGAATGTTTTGCGTTTGAAGCTGTTGAACCTGTGCGCCCGTCCTTTGACGGCCTTGATATCACGCCGCACCTCTCGGCGACTCGGCTGCGAGGACTACGTGCCGTCCTAATCGAATACACTACCTCTTTCGCGTCTTCGTCGAAAGTGCGGCAAACGGCTCTTCTGAAGCACCGCATCATTACGCCCGACGATGCCATCCCTATCCGCCAGCAGCCGTATCGTATCTAATCGATGAAACGTCACGTGATCCAAACGCAGGTGAAGGAGATGCTTTCTGGTGGAATCATTAAACTTGCAAGCAACCCGTGGTCGTCACCTGCCATGCTGGTGAAGAAAAAGGATGGGACCTTCCGATTCTGTGTTGGTTAAGGGAAGCTGAACAACATCACTAAAAAAGACGTCTATACCTCTGCCCCGTATCGACTACTCGCTCCAGAGACTTCATCGCGTCCAGTACTTCTCCTCAATTTACTTAAAGAGCGGGTACTGGCAGATAGAGGTCGACGAGCGGGACCCCGAAAAAACGTATTTAGTTAACCCCGACGGGCTGTACGAATTTAAAGTGCTGCCTTTTGGGCTCTGTTCAGCGCCGGCAACTTCCCGGCGCATGATGGATACAGTTCTCGCTGGATTCAAGTGGCAAACTTGTTTGGTTTATCTCAATGATGTCGTGTTTGCCGAAACATTTGCCGAACGCCTTGAATGCCTGCGCACTGGATTAGATGCCCTTCGGTCGGCCGACTTAACGCTCAAGCCCGAGAAGTGCCACATTTAATACAAAGAGTTTAAGCTTCTTGGTAATCTTGTGAGTGCCAATGGTGTTAAGCCCGACCCCGAGAACACTGCGGCTGTCGCTGATTTTCCCGTTCCTACAACCAAGAAAAGTGTCCAACGCTTTCTGGGTCCATGTGCATACTACCGCCGCTTCATAGCCGACTTATCCATGATTGCCGCACCCCTGTACCGCGTTACGCGCGTTGGTACACAGTTCGTGTGGGCCGCCGAGCCACAGGCAGAAGGCAGAAAAATTTGCCGAAGTTGTTTTGTTGGTAGTGCGAGCCATCTTTCTCAAAAAGCAACGTTCAAGTTTTATGGAAGGTAGTGTAAGGTTCGAGGGCTGAAACCTGGCTTACACCGTCTCTCGCAAACTCTAAATAAGGAATACAGTCGTGCTCCCACGCACTTGAGCAGAATATTAGAAAACATAAAACAAAATAAACGATGTCGGGCTTACAGCATTAAAAATGTTTAAGATCATTCAAAATTAACTCTGCCTACAAATCAACCTGCGATATCAATACTAACATTTCCAAATAACCCACAACATGACAAACAATGACTAAGAGAAAAAATTGGAGAGGACACTTACGTTCCGTCTAACGATATGATACGATAGTGTTAATGAGTTAATGGGAGTATATGCGGAATTGGTCATCCTAGACCTTACATTCAAAGATCCCTGTGAGTGCTCACAAAACGCCTTCTTCATTGGTGCAGCGGTTAAGCGATGCGCCACTGTCGGGCGATGGCAGACGCTGCCACCGGTGGGGCTTGTGACACCCAAGTGGCTCTTTTCGAGCAATCTATCGCAATCAATCATTAATTTAACATCCACCTGCCACGGAGGTTAGTTTGCCCACAATCCGGTGGGCAGATTGTGTAGATGGCCAACATATGTTGCTTCATAGGGGGTTGGCCACATGGACCACCTTACGCTACCCCAATTTTCGCTCACAACGACGCCGCCGCCAACACCGGACTTCTGCGTAACGGTGTCTTTAACGCTATTGTGTTAAAAAAAATAGATAATTGCACACGCGTAAAAAATAACTCGTTGTAACTAACTCTGGTATACATTAGCATTCACTGTATATTTACAGAATGGATTCTTATTTTTTTAAACTCTTCAATAGCTCCGCTTACACTCATTTACCATAGATGGCACGATAAAGCGAGGGTGTTTCACAAATGCTAAGAAACCTATAGAAAGTAGCGACGCATCATTATTGCACGTCGACAATGTATCCCCTTTTGTTCCTGTAGTTGCGGTCCGCTAAAGGAGAAATTAAACGCAGAAAAGGCGATACGGATCCGTGTTTCGCTCTGGAGCGTCGGAGAGCACGTCGCATATTAAAGACAGGCACCCAATGATACTACTTGGGCGCACAGCTATTTTTCTAATTTCAGCTAAGTCATCGGTTGTCGCAATAACTTAGAACACTTCATATTTACAGCGAATAGCATACGGGTTATAAGCAGCTACGCTTGTAGCGCGATTGTGTCAGAGGGGTTCCGTTCGGCGGAGAACCCCTCGACGTAGTTGGCGGTGGTGTGTCGAGAAAATCGGGATTGCTCAAAACGTTTCTGATGTTACATAGAGCTGCGGAATTGAAAAGTGTTTAAAACACCAGATAAATTGTGAGCATAGCTTCGCAGCATGAATCAATCGTCACTTAAACATAGAAGATTGTAATTTAATTCCCCTGAAAAGAAAATAGAGGTAACTAGAAGGGAATCTAACCTGTGACCTCTTAAGCTGAGTGTCAGACACGCTATCCGTATGCATGTTTGCATACCTCGATGCATGTTTGTTTGACTTGGTTAAAGAGTGGCGTTGCCTGCCTTATCCGACAGTGGGCTTGTCTGCGAAGTAATATGCATAGTTCCCCAGCTCACTCAAGGGAGACATTAAAGCTATTCCGTCATACCTTAAAGGCAGATCTATACAGTCCCTCGGAATATAGGAAGTGGAGGTCGGCGATGAGACTGCGCCTCTCATGGCAGCTTGTTTCCTCCGAAATTTTCTTGTACCCAAGGTGGGGTCAAAGAATTATTTACCGAGAATTTCACCCTAAATAAGCTCTCCAACTGTCCTCGATCAGTGTTTCGTGAAACAACCGCAGTGCGCGCTGCTTCTGCTTCTGCAAAGGCCTTCAACCTGCAGTGGAAAGCAGCGGGGTTGATTTAATAAATGCATTGGTGTTTAAGGACAGTAAAGGAAAAATTTTAGGCGGGTAGAAGCAACCAAGTGAAGGTTATCTGATTGGTGGCTAAAATCAAAACAAGAGTAAAATTTCACAAGTGATGGCTAGGTGGTTTGAACCACCGCACGATTTAAAGGGTTCACCCTAATCCATCCATTATAGCTCATTCATCTGGATTCTCTTCCTTTCTGCTCTCTCCCTCTGTATCCCTCCCCTCTAGGTTTTTCCCGGCGCGACCGCTAGGAGAGGGAATTTACAGACTGCTAACATCGAATTAAAGAAATATAAAGAAAAAAAGCCCAACATTACGGCAACTGCCACCTCCCCGCTTGAAAGGGGACGCTCCTATCTTCCATCTATCCATCCGCTAGGGTGCCGGATGTCCGCTCGCCACCGCGATTGCCCATCGAGGCACCCAAGTGTGCGCGTGCCCGTCGTCGCGGTATTACGATACGGCTGCTGCAGGAAAATAAAGGCCGATCCCGACCTCCCCGGACTTTAGGCACGCTTGACAGGACATCTTCAACCGGCCCCGGCATTAGGCGGTTCGTCAATGTCCTTCAGCGTCGGGCCGTTGTTATCGGAGAGCGTACTCACCACTTTGTACTCCGTCAGTATATTGAGGAACGTGATGAAGAGTTCGTTGAGGTTAAACGACGTGTACTGCGTGCTTATCGGTGCGGTGGCCACCTCGCTGATGTGGGAGTAAGTGAAGCCGTCCCTGTACATCTTCAACAGCACCATGGCCTGCACCATCGCAGCTGGGCTCAAGGACACGACTGCACTTTGCCGTTGCCCAACCCATAATTTGATCCTGCAGAGAAGAGTAAAGCCCGATGAGCTCATCGTGCTATCTGACGCAGCCACAGAATGCCGGGATATGGTCGGCCGATTGGCTCAATACACCCACACATAGGAAGACGAGGATTTTTAAAACCGTCGTCTGCAGAAGCCCGCGATGCGTTTTCGAGACATTTATCGTCGCGCCACGCGAGTTGAGCGTTCCAAACTTCGCAGAACGAGCTACATGAAACTTTAATAAAAGAATTTAATTTTCGCAGACACGTCCTGACTAAAGGCGTCTAAATCAGTTGCGGTGCGCGGCAAGACGGCACACATAGGAAAGGACACAACGTGAAGGTCCGCGCGAAGGAGAAATCAGGTTGATTATCATTAAACATGGGGGTTCTTAGTAGGTGATCATTAAATACATCGCATTCTTCGCACGCTCGTTTGCGTCGTGTCCTTTCGTTCCCTGTGCCTGTCTTGTCCACGCGGTCTTTACTGACAACCTACTACGAAACCTATCCAATACGCTACTATACATAGACGTTCACCGATCTACCCTACACGATACGCTACTATGCATAGATGTTCACCAACCTAGCCTAGAATTTCGCCTCCATCGAAATTCGACGGCAGCGGCCGGGATCGAACCCGCGTCTTTCGGGTTAGCAGCCGAACGCCATAACCACTGAGCCACCGCGGCAGCTGCAGACTTCTGTCTGCACAGTCTATAGACTGTCTATAGATAATCTTTAAGAATAGACAATAGGCAATACAATTCCTATGACATTTTGTTCACAATCTATAGATTTATAATCATGCACGTTTGGTATACATTTGTTATATAACGTCTATAGACTATGAATAGACAAAATAAATATCAACAGTAAGGCAATTTAGTCTAAAAGACGTATGCAGACTGCCTATAGACCATTTTTATAAAGGCGCAGCACCTAATTTAAAAATCCACCACCACAGGAGCAGCTAGGAGGCTGCGAACGTATGGATATCTCTGACAGAGAGGGCAAGCATATCAGGGGGATTTATTGTGCCACATTTTTTGGTGACGTAGTCAAATAAACAAATTAATAAACTACTTTATGGCCACGAAGGGGATACCAATTCGCGATAGCGCAAACAGATCAGCTTTGCTGGTCGCTGCATTAGGTCACCACGCCCCTGCCGCTCCTTTGTTTTTAATTCCCTTTATTGCCAACTGGATCATACAATATGTTGTTGTGCTCGCGCTTCCTTCCTGCTGTTGAGTTCGGCGAATTTGGACATGGGGAGGATTCCCTGAGGACCCCCACGAGGGTGGGTGAGCCCTCTGGGGGAGACGTGGCTGCAGGAATGCCGGAAGCAGCGACGATAATAGCGTCCTCGCGTGTTCAAAAAGGATTGCCGGAAGCAGCGATGACCACGGCGTCCCCACGTAATCGTTCCGGTCATCAGGCGACGAAGTACAGGATCAGCATTGCCCTCTTTAGTCACGCTGGGGTTTAACAATTGCCCGAGTGCCGCGCCTTCGACAGAGGTTCCGCGTTCCGGTCATCAGTACAAGATCTTTCAACCCCTGCTGGGAGACAGTCTGCATTCCTGTGTCACGCAGGCGCCTTCTGGGACCCCATGGGCGCGGTCCGGACAGACATGCGCACCCGCCTGGAGGCCGCGGCGACGACAACGTGACCGGGTCCTGTTCCCTTTCCCTCGACCGAGCTGCGAGAGAACATCAGGACCGCCCTGCCGTGGGTGGTACCATCAGTGCCATCGTGTGATTGGACATCATTCTTCGAACTATATTCCCCAGCTAGGGATCTGGGGATTACAAAGAGTATATAAGGACCTGCTGGTTTGGAACCAGAGGAGAGCCCCCCTCTTGAGAGATACCCAAGACTCCCGACTGCTAAGAAGCTCTCTTTACTGAGAGGCAGTCTCAGTTGCCCTTACTTGTACATTATGTAAATAGTCCTTGGTATAAAGTTTTTCAAAGTGTTCTTCCTTCGATCGTCTTCGTCTCTTCTCCGGCCCAGTTAGGCTACCTGAATGCCAACAACTGGCGGCAGCGGTGGGATGCTGCTACCTGAATACCAACAATGTACACAAGAAGCCAGAGCCAACCAGTGACTGACGTAAGAAAACTAAAATTCTCTAATGGTGTTAAAGGTTTCAATGTACGGGAGGCAGTAAGGGGCCGGACCCTGAAGTCTGAATATTTTATGATATCTTGCAACTGTTGTTTTAATACTCTCTAACTAGCCGTACGTCAAGGTCTGCGTGACGCACCGCCATCCTGCTCCTTCATATACTCATCATCATCACCATCATCATCATCATCCGCCTGACTATGCCGTGTTACATTGGGGCGTCCGCCCATCTGTATTAGCGGAATCGTCGGCAAGGCTCACCTGTTGGAAACCAACACTACGCTGCTTCGGGATGGTTCCGAGCCTTGCTATAAGGATCGCTCCGGTCCCGATCCGAGTACCCGAGAGCATCGCCCGGGTGGATTCCGGGAACCAAGTAAGTGAAGGGGAGGCGCCGCCGCAGCGATACAACGGCAACTGTTTTTCCCAAATGCCCGTGACTAAGCTGAGGGAACTAATGTGACCTCATTCCCGGTAGAAGACATTCAGCGTGGGGATACAACAGCAAGCTTGAGGTCGTCGTCCTCTAATCTTCGCAGGCATGGCAAATGATGAAGCGACTCCTTCCCGCTTCCCGACCCGGCCGTGCGACCTTGCCCGGCGCGTCGGCTGACATCTAAAGAAGAGGTGTCGGCGGTGCTTGGGATCTTTCGGATGGCTACGAGATCATCCCCTTCGCATTCGGAGTGAACCCGAAGTCATCCTCCTCTCTCCCTGGCTCGACACGTGACGAGGGCGTGTCCCTGTGTGTGGTGGTGCGTGTTTTTGCGCGATAATGTAAGTTTTAGGCCACTCCCATCCTGGCGGAGACGTCCTCAGCTTGGGGAATCTAGGGACGGAGAACTGTATAAAAACAGGACGGTGAGTGCGCTCAATCATGCTTCCTTTTAATGCTCCTTCTGGATGCTTCATTTTGGGATCCATGCTCCATTTTGGGATCCTCCATTATGATCCTACCTTAAGATCCTCTCTTCGGAGGGAAGTTTCTTTTGATCTCTATCCATGTAAATAATGTAAATAAACCCACTTGTTACCTTCCTCCCCTCATCCAACTTCTTTAACTCGTCGGCAGTCCTGTCCAGGTGGTGGTGGCGGTGTTCGGAGCAAGCGTCGTTCCTGACCTGTGGTCCCACCAGAGTGCCAAACCGAGCGCTTTCCCCCCATCCCCAACAACCCACTGCAGGGCAAAGGCCTCTCCCAAAGCCATGACAAGATCGTAAGGCCCGCCAATCTCGTTTTCAATCTGCAGGTATCTAATGCCACAGGGCTGAAACAAAATCTTTCTTAAAAGTCCTTTGGACAACGTCACAGAAAAAAAACTGCATTCCAGCCGACAAAGAAAACATGCTCAATCCTTTCATCCTTTTTACGCAGAAATACTCCCCAAAGCACAAATAATTCGTTCTTCTGCAGCCACGCTTTTATGGGAGAACAGCCGCTGTGTAACCTCAGAAGTAAAAACGCTTATCCAGAGCCTCAAAAAAAGCCGCAGTAAAGATGCAGATGGCATCGAAATCAGACCAGTTAAACATGTAGTGGATCTTATTGCGCCTGTATTAGCTCATATTTTCAACACTGCATTGTCAACAGGCGTTTTTCCCCAGAGCATGAAGATCGCGAAAGTGACAGTTATACACAAAGGAGGAGATAGGAACAATATGAGTCATTATCATCCAGCCTCTATACTGCCAATTTTTTCTAAAGGTCTTGAAAAGGTAATTATGGTTCGAGTGGATAGTTTCGCAAATATAATTTATTAACAGATAGTCAGCATGGTTTCAGACAAAATCGCTCTACAGAAACCGCCTTACTAATTCAGAAAGACATAATACTAGATAACTTTGGAAAAAAATTAATGACGCTTGGTATTTACCTTGACTTCAGTAAAGCTTTTGACCGCGTTAACCACGACTTATTGCTCACAAAATTAGAAAGATATGGTATCCGAGGACTATAGCTCCAGCTTCTAAATTCTTACCTTCACTCGCGAACCCAATCTGTAGCAATAAACGAACATAAATCAAGCCCTCAACAAATAAAAACTGGCTTTCCACAACGCAGTATCCAAGGTTTCACATTGTTTTTGTACTATGTAAATGATCTTGTTCAAAAACAATCCCCAGATGTCAATTTGTAATCTACGCCGATGACTGTACAGTGTACGTTGCCGGCCGAGATTTATCATGTATGCTTCGCAAAGCAAACTCCGTTTGCAATACGCTTCAAAAATAGTCGCAAAGAAACAACCTGCTTATCAACGAAGCAAAAACAAAATACGTCCTTTTCAGGGCTCGAGGGACTTCCGTCAAGATGACAAATACTACCAGATTAGGACCATTTAGTATATCGTGCGATGAAAGTGTAAAAACACTTGGGGTGACTTTCTCAGATGACATGTCTTGGAACGAACATGTCAAGATTCTTTGCGAGAAAGTGCAAAAAGCTGCCAGTATTTTAAATAGCTGCCGTCTCTCGTTTCCAACTGGTGTAAAAAAACTTCTTTATAATTCACTAATCTATTCGCAGTTTGATTATTGCTCACTGATTTGGGGCAACAAGACTATAAAGAATATACATAGCTTAATTCTATTGCAGAAGAAACCAATACGAGCAATTGAGAATGTTCCTTACTTGGAACACACTCAACCACTTTTCCTCAAAAACAATATATTTAAAACTACTGACATATATAGCTTCATGTTAATTAGATGCTGCAAGCGAGTAAACAAGGGGAAACTTGAGACATTCCTAACACAGGCAAACTTAGAGAGCACACACAGCGTCTATCCCTATCGTCGTCAAGTACCCTGGAACATTCCTTTTTCGCGTACATACTATGGCCAACAAAGAATTGCGCACACGCTGCCAAGCATTCTTAACTGCTTCCACTCGGAAGGCGTGGATGTGGAAAGGCTTAGAAACAACCGCATTTTACTGATATTATCATGTCATAGTGAACATTTGTGATGTCAGGAGAAATTATCAATTGAGATAAGTCTTTCATTTTATTGAAATTATTAGTGTCTTCGCACTAGACAGATGCGTTGAGTATGTATGTCTCTCTTCTACGTATATTTGTCCGAATCTTTCATTTTTTATATTTCTTTTTTCCCCTGTAAACAATGAATGTCCTTTGCCTGGTGCCTTTGTAAACTTCTAGGATTTGAAACCTGTAGTCTTGTATGCAGTATTTAATCTTTTTTCTGTAATCTTGTAACAGGATATATGCAAGCTGTTACTGTTGCCTTTGGGGTAATGGAACCCTGTCAAGCTGTGTTAAAACATCTTTTTCTCCACGCTTCCTTTTCAATTTTTGTGTGGAATAAATAAATAAATGTTCAAATGTTCAAAACTGGAGGGGATATTTATGTAAGCTCCGCCTTGAGGTTATGACGCGATAGTGCAATGCGTCAATTCCCATATATGCAGAGGGTCATTCTCTACTTTACGTTCATAGATCCCCGGGAGTCCTCGTGCCCCTCCTGGCGCAGTGGTGCAGCGGTTAAGCGTGCTCCGCCGCCCTGCGATGGCAGGTTCTCCCAGCAGTGTGCCTTGTACGGTTTAAGTTGCCCTTCCCGAGCGACCAATCATTAATTTAACTGCTACCTGTCACGGTTGGCACTTTGCTCACTATGCGGTGGGCAGATTGTGGTGCACAGCAAGGTCTCATGACCTATAGGCTGCCCACCTAAGCTGATTCTCCGGATTTGGCTGCCTGGGACACCCTACGTACGCCACTCTATTAATCGCTCACATCGCCAATGCCGACGCCGGTTGTTCTGGGTAGCGGGGTTTTTAACGCTACCGCTTTAAAAGAAAGCGTTTTGGCTGCAGGAGAAATTTTCTTAACACTTTTTAAAACACCTTGCCTCGGACGTGCACAGTACATTATCCTGTACAATTGTTTTAGGAAGAGTGATTTATAAAAATCTTTGAACAGATTTTTCCCAGTCATTGTACTGAGACAATCTGAAGGAAACCATGTATGCAGAAAATGACAGGACCGCACAACTTCCTGAAAATATCCACTAATTGCTTCTTGAGTACAGTGTGATGTCATGAAGAATGCAGGCAAAACTCTGTCCAGTCTCAGCTGACTACAGAACCTAAAAAAAGGTCTCTAGCGTCCTTAAAGAAAAGAAAGTGGTTGACAAAGTGTCCGACAAACAAATGCACCCTGGCCAATCCGCCCCCCCCCCACGGGGTTATGTGCACTCACTTCAGAGGAAACAACAACAAACCACAACCTCCATAGTGGATCCGCCGAATAAGGTTGGTTCGGCTAGCCCGCTGCCAAAAGAAACCCCACACAACATCTGCAGGCGCTCTGTAGAGCTTTATGTACATTCAGACGCGAACAGTGTATGACATGCATTGCGCACTACTGTTTGTTGACCAAGAAAACTGCATTGCGGTAGCTGAACATCCCGCTGCCAGCTTCGCACTCTGCTCTGGATGCCATATCTTCATCAGCTAACATCCGTGCGTTATCGATTCTAAACATACCGCTATAGCAATGCGCGCTAACTTGTTACTTTTGGAAATGAAAATGAAAATTGGTTTTGGGGGAAAGTAAATGGCGCAGTATTTTTCTCACAACTCAGCGGACACCTGAACCATGCCGTAAGGGAAGGGATGAAGGAGGGACGGAGAGAAGAAAGGAAGAAAGAGGTGCTGTAGTGAAGGGATCCCAACTAATTTCGGCTGCCTGGGGATCTTTAACGTGCACTGACATCGCCCAACACACGGGCGCCTTCGCGTTTCGCCTCCATCGAAACGCTGCCGCCGCGGTCGGGTTCGAACCCGGGTGATGCGGATCAGAAGCCGAGCGCCCGAACCACTGAGCCAGCACGGCGGGTGACTTTTGGGTGCATGTTTTCTTCTTTGCAATGATGCGTAAGGTACTATTATACATTGATCAACAAGTGGTATTCTCCTAGGGCCAATAAATAATTTATAATAGAATTTCTTCCTCGTGCTGTTTCGATTTCAACAGCCGAAGGATGACTGCGACGTCAGCTTGTGCTTACAGGTGACGTCAGGCATAAAAAAAACATTGATATTACGAGTAACAATAACCTTGCGCGCATTAGCACGCCTGACGTGATTCTTGGTATTCTTGCGCAGGGCCGCTATTTGGCCAGGAATGTTAAGGATTTTGGCAGTCTCGAATATTTTTTTTCCACCCCGTGAGCTCTTTGGGTTATGGCTCCATTCATGCCGCGCCGTTGCCCTTGTCGTAAAGCAGAATGAGCTGACGTCATGCATGCGTCATTGCAAGGCACGTAGATGATGGGCCAGAATACTGATCACTGATTGGTCTGAAAACAACGGATGACAGCTGCGGTCTCGCAGTCTCCCTCTGCAGCCCCTTCTTCCCTGTCGTTCACTGTATCTGACGTGCTGAACGTCTTTCTTACATGGGGATCATGCGCCAACGTGCGTGACCTGCGTGACCTCATCCCCACGCAACTCCCGAACTCCACCTCCACACACCTCAACGGGTGACTGCACTTGGCTACTTCCACCCGGTCGCAAAAAGGCACCCCTTCCCAAAATTACTAAACCATTCCTGCGTTTCCCCTCGAGTTCGCTGTCTCAGGAGTAAACGCCCCGTATTTTTTTTTCATTTGCATGTCTTACAGGTGAAGTTGTTCCTTGAAATCCGGGGTGGCGGCTGCCATCAGCAGCTCGTCGTCAGACCTAACAGCAAGCTGCTAGCTTTTCCTCATCATACAAGATATGCTACACCCGTGTCATTACGTTCTGAAAATGCTTACTAGTATCGGGACGCCCGTTCCAAGCACAATGCGTGAAAATATAACTGCGCTTTGCCTGAAAAAATCTGCTCCTACTAAAATATCATCTGGGGCCAGATTCTCGATATTCGCAAATCCGCCCAGAGCGGGGCGTACCCGTGAGTCCGTGACGTCCACATCGGGGCGTCACCAAGGAATGTAAACGCAGAATAGGATGACAAAAATGCAAAATAAAGTAGGAAAAAATAAATGCTGTCGCCAGCTGCCTCATTCCGAGAACAAAAGCTCCAATGCTCTAAACTCATGCCTGAAGCCAGCTGCGGGCGATGGTGCTGAACGCACCGCGAAAGACCCAGCAAACCGGTCGTCACGGGAACAAGAGTTTAGCGGTAATAATGCTCATGAAGCGATAATACATGAAGCGATCTTCGCGACGCTGCCAGTGGTACATCAGCATGAAGCGATGAGACTTGGCGGCCGATCAGCGCGTTTCAGCAGCATTGCTCAGTTGTGGCCACTTCTGTGTTCTGTCACCTCGCATTATGAGACAGTAGGCTTGCGGTAGCAGCCCGTTCAGACATCCGACAGCATGAAGGAGAATGAAGAGATGCCCTATACAACAGCCTTTTCTGTTCCACCACTCCTCCCAGGCTTTCACTCAACCATTTAGATCCATGGATATTTATTAGGCGGCGTCGGCAGCTTCGGGGTAACCGCTCTCAGCTCACCGCCCAAAGCCACCGCGCAGCACGACGCGTCTAATTTTCTCCATATGCGGCGATTCCGCACTTGTGAGATCGAAGCGGATCAGCGTCACGGAGAGAGGAACTGGCGGAAAAACGGCTGGCTATCGGCTGCCTATCGTAACCTCAACGCATCAGTGGCGTTGTAAAGCTTAACCTCAATGTGTCCCCTTCAGCGGTGTACCGCGTGGGGGGGAACGGTGTAGTGCGCGCAGGAGGTTGGACTAAACAAGTGGGGCTTTACACAGCGAGTGCTGGCTGCGAAAACGCATGCTTAGCACGGCAATCCGTTATACATTTTAGGAATCGAGGTTTATCAAATTAACGCTATCCTTGGTTACGTTTGCAAGCGGCCGCACACGAAACGTACACGACTTCGAACGCTCCGAACACGTATAGTATCTTATTGTCAAAAGCTTGAAATGCGAAAGCAAAATAGAGATATTCACTATTTGAGGACATACACCTGATTAGCATGCCTTGAGATACTCAACCTTCGCTTTGTGAACATTCAATATGAAGTGCGCCTGCATGCAGACTTCACAAAAACTTTATAAAGCACGACACGTATCCAGTGTGTACAGTGGCAGGTACACTATTTTATTTGAAAAAAAAGCTCTCAAGAATGCTAGTCGCTTTTCAATGTTTGGAAAGGCCCTCAATCTCATTAATTCTCTCTGACATGAGCACATAGCTCTTACCAAAAGCATATAGGCAGCTACACTGCTCGTGTGATGCAAGTACATATCAAAATGAGAGGTGAAACGAAGTTTGTCATACACAGCCCTACATTCCTTTGCTGGATAAAAACTGCAATGTATCTACAGCAGCGCCAAGCTGCTCCTTTCAATGCAGCAAGACTCCTCGTAAAAGGGAAACGTTTAATTTCAGGAAAGGTGAAGTCGAATGGAAGAAATGTATTCACATATGCTACTCAAGATTGGGGAAGGAGAGGAACATAGATTCAGAGAGTAAAGATGGAAGGTGAAGACATTTTACAATGGCTTTAATTTTTATTGCTCAAACAAACCGCTCATGTGTGCAGAAGTGTTCAAGAAAAGTTCTGTTTTCATGGTCATGGTTGTGGTGAGCAAAAAAGGAAAAAAAAACTTTTCAGGGATGAACAAGAAAAAACATCTGAGACCCCTGTGGTAACCCGCATTAGAGGAATGCGAAAGCATGGACGCCTCCTCGCCATTCTTCCATCAATTTCCCATTTTGAGTTTTCAAATTTGGCTCCACACTTCGGTTTCAACTTTCGTGCCACGCTTGGCTTCGCTCACACTTTTGGTTTTTCAAATTCAGTGCCACACTTGGCTCCGCCCACTTCAGGTGCAACATTAAAAATTGGCTAGCGTGGCTCGCACAAGGAGATGAATTTTTTTGACAGAGCTGCATTCTATGAACAAAAAGTGGAGAAGCCAACAGTAGCTTTGTTAAACTGTAAAATGGCAACATGTTCATCATCGATGGCCCAGTCATACTAAGATTGTAGAGGGTAAGCAGGTTGCCTGCAGTTTTCCTTAAATCACCAAAAAGCATCAACAACTTCCATAGAGCAAAGTGCAAAAGGCAGAGTCAATGAAAGTATGATATAACACAGTGCCACTGGGCGTACAGGTCGACAGTGAAATTGTGTCACAAGTATACAAGGTTGAGAGCCCAGGTAAAAAAAAAGATCTCATTTCAAGTTTGATTACTGCAGTGGAAATCATATCCTTCCAGCTGGAAACCATTCAATTCCAGCTGCAAAATGTCTTTTGCGGCTTAATTAATGACACATAAATTATGTACAACCGGATAATTTATACTTTCAGTTAGCTTCAGCTGAATTAATGAAGAATTTGTCGGTTTCCATCTGGCGTACCCATTCCGACTAGAAAAGCTAAGAATGGTTTGCCTGCCAACACTCTGTTTAAGTCTTGCATTTTCATCAGGAATTTAATGACCATGAAACAATTGCCTGACTTTTCACCCAAGAAAAATAGTTCTTTGATGTGCAACTACATGCAGCACGAGAAAAAGCAGTCTAAATCAAGCAGAGGCAACCAAACGCCACGAGGCAAAGAATCTTGCGATCTTATCGCACAAAGAGCGCCACACAAAATGTGTTCCACCCTGAAGAAGAGATGTAAATGAGTACAGACGTAGTGGCCATGCTGTACGCTGGGCACGTTGTGGACTGAACGCTCTCCACAAGCACCAAAGCAAAGAGAAAAGCAGTGGTGAAAGCATGTTCAGTCAATACCATGGTGCTAGAAAGAAAACATTTTGGTGCCATCCTGTTTTTCACTGAACTGAAGCACCAAATAAAATGTGCGGTGTGTATAAGCAGAACACATAAGGAGGCGCCAAACCAAGGAATGGCATTTCTTCACCATCACAAAAGCTTGTGTTGAAGCACACACTTAGCAAGTTGGCAGACGGTAGGCGGGAAGTGTGCCAACACTTTGCACACTTCCCTACTCACGAAAAATTGCAGCACCAGGGAAACCTCATCTCTGTTGTGATGCATACCACTAATAAATTGAAAGCCAGAAATATGGTCCTGTTTATAAAAGAGCACCAAAGTGATGACTTCACCAGCTTCCTTGCAGTATGCTATCAAACTTGAAGCAGAGAAATTGTACACTGATTGCTTGGACAATAGCTACACGAGAAAACAACTGAGTGAGATTCCCACACGCAGTTACTGTCTATCAGGCAAAATACAAAGGGTGCTATGTCCTGCTCCATGTTGTAGATGTTGGTTTTCCTGCTATTATAACAACTCTCCGGTGGTGTCATGGTCCTGCAGCTGAGTGTGGATGAATATGTTGTGTTGCACAATGCAAACTGTGCAGATCTTCGAAGAGAACCCTTGAGCATGTCGTAAAGCACTCGACACCCTTGCAGACATGCCATGTAGTCGTTCAGGAACCTGGTATAGCCACCCACCTAGGTAGCCATTCCTGCCGAGAGGTGATTGAAGACAAATCTGGCATCAGGGCTCTGAACACATGAGACCCATGGTGAGACCGGTGCGCCACATCTGCACAAGGTGCATACATCACCTGGATGTTAACCCTGTGCACTGAAACCTTTGAACGGGCTAGACATTGGGCTCCCAAGTATGTTAAATTGTTGAAGCTGCAAGGTAAACTACAGTCTAGTTTTACATAAAAATGTAAAATGTAATGCCCTCTGCAAAACCAATCATTAGTACCGAAACAAACTGTTTCCCTAACTGCTACAAACTACAGTCTATTTTTACATAAAAATGTAAAATGTAATGCCCTCTGCAAAACCAATCATTAGTACCGAAACGAACTGTTTCCCTAACTGCTACAGGTACTTGATGGCAGATTTCCCAAAAATGGGCAAAAAAAAATTATTCGTCTTTATATACTCAAAGGAAACCACAACACAATGCATTGCAGGGAAGGGCACAAGCTCAATTATTTATGACTACCTTGAGTTTTGCACCAATCAAAATGAGGCTGCCGTGACATTGTGGTCAGCAAGAGAAATCCAAAGCCACGGCCCCGAACACATATGACCCACACCTATCTCTACTCTCATCTGAAAATTATAGACAAGATTCATTTACACTATTTTGATATGCAGGCTCTGTTTACTTTGTCCTTCTTTGCTCAATAAGCCATATATAAATGCAATCAGATATCACTAGCCATATGCAATCTTACTCCAGGTGAACACATTATCCCCTCATCACTGTCACAGAACACTATGCATGTGCTCACCAGTTTCATGATTTTTATGCGGGCAGTACAGGAGAATGAAGAGATATTCCACAGATGGATGAATTCCACTCATACTTATGTGCTGGAACCTTCGCCGGCATGTACAGCACACCTGTAAAAAGAAATGCACAAGACTCATATATTTGTTTTCGCGTGCCCTTACACAAAGTTTTTCTCCCTTCTGCGGTCATTTCTACGTGACTGCTATCAACACTGCTATGAAAATTTCAACTTGAGCAGCGCAATTTTATGCGATTTATTATTAATGCTTAAGTCCGGTTATAGTAATTTTTTTAAGCTGTCACGCAATTTTTTTTGCACACTTAAGGAAACGACTTCTCCCAGCTGATTTCACCTATGCTTTCTATCACATACGCCGACACCAAAAACCAACAAATCGTCCAACGCACTAGCATGCTAGGCTTTGTCTTCTCAATTTGGCGCTGCGCGCAGTAACTGAAAAACAGTATGGTGCACGAAGCAACGCGAAATCCCGAAAAGAAATTTTGGATTCGAAGCATGCGTCCTGCACATACTCATTTCCAGCCTGCATGCAAAAGGAATGAGGATGAGACTGCACAAATTATTTCCTTACCTCAATGATGCTAGAGACGATGTCACGTTGTACCTTTCCCGGCAGGCGTTCACGCTGTCTTGCTGACACCGCTGTGATCAAATAGTGCGCCAGTGCACACGGATGTCTCGTCGAGAAGGCCTACACATTCCTGGAGTTTGTTGCTCGGCAGCGCGAACATCTGTCGTGTCATCCACTCATCACGCGCGCAAAGCCCATCCGTTCAACGACGTTCACGACTGGCGACCGCACTTTACAGCTCGACAGTTAGGCACTGCTCACTGCAATGCATCCTTGCATAGCCACCACACCATACGTCTCGTCAGGTCACACACGAGCTGTCTAGTCAGAGACAACTCGACAGCACCGTGGTGCTCGCGAAAGTGGATCACCTCTCGCAGTTCTCGGGTTTAAATAGAGGACGAATAAATGCAACGAGCAGCAGAACTCATCAGAGCGCACAGCCGGCTGGCGCCGCCATTGCCACCCTACATTAACCGCACAGACCGATGATTCATCAGTGCGAGCGAAGGGTTTGCAACGGGAGAGCAGTTAGCGGCCCTATGCGGCTGTACATTTAACCTCTCGCTATTAATGCTCTTAAACGCTGCTAATTTCAGATTTGCCCTTATGACGCCGTTTCATTGCACACACTTTTATGAGCTGAGTATTGGCTTCAAATAAATACCTCTTAAACTGCGGCGACATAATGCCGAATAAAAAAGCGTTTCATTCACTCATTCGGGTACCTTGCATCAGGGCGATATTATGGCGGTGAATAAACATAATAATAAAAATAATAATTGGTTTTGAAGGAAAGGAAATGGCGCAGTATCTGTCTCATCATCGTTGGACACCTGAACCGCGCCGTAAAGTAAGGGATAAAGGAGGGAGTGAAATAAGAAAGGAAGGAAGATGTGCCCTAGTTGAGGGCTTCGGAATAAATTCGACCACCTAGGGATCTTTAACGTGCACTGACATCGCACAGCACACGGGCCCCTTAGCGTTTTGCCTCCATAAAAACGCAGCCGGCGCGGTGGGGTTCGAAGGCGGCGAATTCGAAGTCCTCGGTTTCGAACTCGACCGCGGCGGCTGCGTTGTGGTTGAGGCAAAACGCTAAGGCGCCCGTGTGCTGTGTGATGTCAGTGCAAGTTAAAGATCCCCAGGTGGTCAAAATTATTCCGGAGCCCTCCACTGCGGCACCTCTTCCTTTCTTCTCGCACTTCACCTTTATCCCTTCTCTTACGGAGCGGCTCAGGTGTCAGCTGGTATGCGAGACAGAGAATGTGCCATTTCCTTTCCCCAAAAACCAATTTTCATTTTAGCCTTTTTTGCCAATGGCGACCCATTGTATATATGGTGACACGTGATGTTTACATCACTCCATAATACGTGCGTATCACGTATTTCACGTGACATTGTTGCAGCAATCAGATTTAAGGAAGCGCCTACTTCTAGTACGCAGCTGTTTTCTCCAAATTGGCAAGTCGAGAGCATCTATTCTCGCACGTACCACCTGTAGATTCTTTTGCTCACCACAATCATACATAATTTCCGGGCACCAAGAACAGCGCTCCTAAAAATCTATTTTCGACGCCACGTCAAATTGACGTCGACGGGAAAAGAGCGTCTATAACTGCAGAAAGTGACGCACACAATGATGCTAACTGACGCCTCTGAGAGCCAATCAGAGAGGAAACATGGCGCCGACATGCGAATGTGAATATCGAGAATCGGGCCCCTGGATACTTGTGAACTAGAGCTGGTGGGACCAGCATGACGCCCGGCTGAACCTTAACACGCGCCCTGACCGAAGGCATTGAACACAGGGTTCCAAGCAGCCTAGAGAAAAATCCCGCAAGTGCATCAAAGCCGCTCGGCAGAGTAGAAGGCTTAGAAGCAAACTCACCCTGCCGGTTGCGGGGAACGGCTGACGGCTGTGGCCGGCTGCGTGTATTTCTGCGCAGGCGCTTCTCGGAGCTTAAGCACCTCTTCGCCTTTGCCACGGAGGTGGTGGTGGTCACCAGCGGCTTGTCCTCCGATGGTGCTGCGTGGCCCCGAGGCGACGAAGCACTTGGAAAGCTCGAAGTCCGGTGGCTGCCCCGATGGCCGCGTGGCACAGGTTGCGATGTTCCGGCAGTTCTCACGGCAGCTGGCAGCTCCTTGGCCAAGATCGTTCTGCATCGCGAGCTGGAGTCTACAACCAATCTGATGGGTCTGAGCAGCCGACTTGTCGGGAGGGACGGTGTGTACGCACATAGCTTGGGGGTGCCTCATGGTGAAACGGCTCTAAAGAAAAGATGGCGTGCGTTCGATGTCTCGTGCAGCTCGAGCATAGAGAGCTAGAGCAGCCGACTCGAGATGATGATTATGATGATGATATTTTCGGTATTAATGGCAAATACCCACGGCGGCGTATTGTAGTTGTTGTTACCCTTTTACAAGGACACATGCCCACATAGGGGGATTGGCCAAGAATTGGGGGCACGGAGAGTTTTTCAGATAAATATTTCCTGGGCGAAAATAAAATGAATGCTGAGGAAGGAAGAAGTAAACAAAAAGGAACAGCGAAATGAAACTGGAAATACATAAGGCACGCAGGAGGTCGAGACTGATGTTTATTGCCAAATGGTTAAATGTAATGATAATTGTAAAAATAAAAATAATATTGTAAAAATATATTATTACCAAGGTAGCGTATTTAATTCCATTAAAAATTGTCTGTGGTTTAGCTCTGGTTAACCCTAGTCGAATTGCGAAAGCTTCGTTTCCTCGGCACGTCGTCTACGCAGCGTCTCATTCCGACGCTCTCGAGAATTCAAAGCGGTCTCTTCCGCAGTTGAAGAGTAACTAAGGGAGGTGTCACTTCTAGCCGCATCTGCGTTACGACGCTTCTCGAGTCTTGCGGCGCGTTCTTCTGGCGTCTCTTGAGCGCGTTGCCTCTTGCTCGCTTTGTTCTGTCATTGTTGCGTCTCTTTCGCGATCTCCATAACGACTACAATATGCACGCCGTTTAGCTAAACGTTGTTCCCGCTCTTCATCTGTTTCTTCCGCACGCCGCCACTTCTTAGCTGAAGCACATCGTTGCAGCTTCACCTTATACACATCATCCGACATACCGTGGAGGATTCGCTGGGATGATCGCGACGAGCCGAGTTGGGGGAAGAGAGAGAGAATAAACTTTATTTTGCTCTAGTTTTGTTCATCTGCGGTGTCAGATTACTTGGGTCATCTTCTCTTGCACAGGGTCGTCTGCCCTTATTCCAGGGCTCCGTTGGATGCCGCCGCCAGCTTGGCCCGCTGGATTAGACCAATTTGGTCGCACCGGCGGTGGCTGTAGAGCAATCCCTCCCACTGCTCCGCACTAGGGTTTGTTATGGCTGGGACCACGGGTATTTTCGGGCATTCCCACGAAATATGATATAGCGTGGGCGTTTCGTTACACCATGGACATGTAACTTTATATTGTATAGGTTGAATTTTGCTTAGTATATGCAGGTTACGGTAGGTGCCCGTTTGCAGCTGCCTCCAAGCTACAGCCTCTTCCCTGCTAAGTGATTTGTGTGGGGGGGTAGCGTCTTCTGACCCCCTTAAAATAATCTAAAATCGCCGTATATCCCTGAGGGATAGGTACGAAAACCTCGGGGCCGCCTACGCGGGAAGCTCGACTTTTCGTATGCTCTCGAGCTACCCTGCCGGCCTCTTGGTTGCCTGCCGCTCCTTCGTGAACTGGCGTCCATACTATCGTATGCAAAAGTGGTCTTCCTTGCTTATCCTTTTGGGGTGCGCTGCAAGAGCGCATTATGCGGAGCGCGCTGCGGCTGATTCTGCCGTTCATATAGTTTCGGCAGGCTGCTTGCGAGTCTGATATGATCGTTAAAGAATGCTTGGACCGGTAGCCCTCCGCTGCCGCTAGAGCTACGGCCGCCTCTTCGGCCTCGACTACCGTGTAGTCGTTTAGAGATTCGCTAGTGCTCTCGCGTAGGTCCGAGCCTATCACCGTCTCCACCATGTTGTAATTGTCTTGTCCTGGAATTTTGGCGTATCTGGCTGCGTCCACATACACAATTGTGTACCTCAGGGCTAGTTTTGTTTGTATATAGGTGATATAGGTGGCTCTGGCCGCTCTGCGTGCAGTGTGCAGATAATAATAATAATAACAGGTTTTTGGGGGAAAGGAAATGGCGCAGTATCTGTCTCATATATCGTTGGACACCTGAAACGCGCCGTAAGGGAAGGGAGAAAGGAGGGAGTGAAAGAAGAAAGGAATGAGAGGTGCCGTAGTGGAGGGCTCCGGAATAATTTCGACCACCTGGGGATCTTTAACGTGCACTGACATCGCACAGCACACGGGCGCCTTAGCGTTTTTCCTCCATAAAAACGCAGCCGCCGCGGTCGGGTTCGAACCCGGGAACTCCGAATCAGTAGTCGAGCGCCCTAACCACTGAGCCACCGCGGCGGGGCAGATTTGTGTCCATATTTTTTGGCAGTAGAGCCACCTTTAATATTTGTCTGTGTTCGTCGGGTATTGTGTCTGTTCTTTGAATTTCTACTAGCGCTCCTTCACAACCCAGTTTTCTTAATACTTCCCTCCCCGTTGGTGTAAGCAATAAACGTTGTAGCTGGGTTACAAGCTGAGCTCTTTTGAGCTCGTCTAGCGTGTTTAGGACTCCTAGGGCCATCAACTTTTCGGTCGGTGTGCTGTTTGGTAATTGTAGGGCAGCTTTGTAGGCGCGACGTGCTTCTGCTTGTTGTGTTTCTCCTTGGGTAAGGTTTAAGTAGGGGAGACTATAGGTCATCCTGCTCACCCTAGGCTCCTTACGAGTTTAAGCGTGTCTTCCTCGCGCATGCCGTACCGTCTCTTCGAGACCCGCTTAATCATGCGAGCAACCAGCAGCGTCGATGCTTTTAGTAGGAAGAGGGTGTGAGTACAGCGCTGGTTCGATTGTATCCACACTCCTAAGATTCTAATCATGGGTTTCTCTGGGATCGGTTTGCCTTCGAGGTAGATTTCGAGTTTTAGCTCCTCGTCGTCTGGCGGAACCGTGCGATTCTGTTTGACTGCCAGGCGCGGAGAATTTCCGATTTTTCTGTCGAGCACGCGAGGCTTCTGGCCTTGACATAGTTTTCTACTCCTGAAGTTTCTCTTCCTTTTCCTCTAGCGACAGTCTGGTCATCCATATTGTGATATAACCGGCGTACATGGCGTGGTGTATGTCGTTGATTGTTTATAATTGTTTAGCTAACCCAATCATCGCTACGTTAAAGAGCGTGGAAGAGATGACTGAGCCCTGGGGTGTTCCTTTGTTTGGGGTGGAGAATTTATCCGATCTAAGTTCTCCTAGTCCAATCGTACCTGTTCTGCCTAAAAGAAACGCTTTAACATAGCCATGGATCCTCCTCCCGCAGTTTAGGTCGTCTAGACCCGTAAGGATGACGTCGTGGGTGACATTGTCTTAAGCTCCCTTTATGTCAAGTGTCATTATAACGTGTTCCCCTTTGTAAGGTACTCCTAAGAGTAGTTCTTTGATTTGGAGAAGTATATCATGGGTGGATAGTGTGGCTCGGAAACAAACCTGAGAGTGGGGTACAGCTCATTATCTTCCATATTCTGTTGTAGCCTGCGCGTTACCACTCTCTCGTATAGTTTGCCTAAGCCCGAGGGGAGCGATATTGGTCTTAGATTTCCAATCTGTAGCTTTTTGCCCGGTTTAGGAATCATGACTACCTAGGCATGTTTCCATTCCGCCGGTACAGTTTCCGCTTCCCAATGTGTATTGAGAAATTCGGTTAGTTCCTCTACCAGGGTGTCGCTAAGGTTGCGGATGAGCGTGTTTGTAACTTTGTCCGCGTCTATGGCGGTATTTTTAGTCGTGCACTGCATAGCCGCTTAGACTTCCCCCCTCGTAATGGGTCTGTCTATATATAGATCGTTATTTTCTTTGCCCCTGTACCCGTCCGTGTAGGCTGCCGGGTTTGAGTCCCCGTAGCATTTAAGGCGAACCTTCTCGAGGAGCTCCGCATCCGCTACTTTGTATTGACGGACCAGATGGTATATGGCCTTATTATTTTCCGATTTAGTTTTGGTTGGGTCTATGAGCGCCTTGAGAATACGCCAAGTTCTCGCTGTGCTCAGGGTCCCGTTAAGTGAATCGCTAAATTGCTGCGAATTTTGCCTCGCCAGTAGGGTGGCGTGCTCTTCGGCCTTCGCCGTAATCTCCGCAATTTTGCGTTTAAATTTCTTGTTGTACTTTTGGTACTTCCACCTTTTGGCGAGCCCTCGCCTAGCCTCCCAAAGCCCTAGTAACCTTGTGTCTACTTCGGGTGTTTGGGTCGTTTTCGCTATCTCTTTGGTGAAATGGTTCTGTTTTCCTTTTAACACTTTAGTCCAATCCTCGATCGATTGTATCCCCTTTTATTCTAGTTTGTCGCATGCCTTTCGGAAGGCGTCCCACTCAGTAATTTTCGCGGTTCCTAATTGACGTTTAAGTCTTTCGGAAGAGATTTGCGTTTTTATGATGTAATGATCGCTACCTAGATTCTCCATTATGTTTTCCCATTGCGCCAGCTCCGTGCCGCGAGTAAAAGTGAGGTCGGAGCTCGTGTGGTTATTGGCGCTGTTGCCTGTTCTATTCGGGGAGTCTGGGTCTGTGAGGAGCTCGCATTCGGTAATTTCGGAGGCCTCCGCGATTGCCTTCCCCTTGGCATCGGTAGTCCTGTATCCCGAGATCTCGTTCCTAGAATTAGTCTTAAAATTAAAATTATTAGGGCGTTGTCCTTTGCTAGTTTTCGCGCGCCCTGAAACAGTTCCTTAAATTTTGATTTCCTTTTGTTTCCGAGGTTTATACGCATTTACTATGAAAATGCTGCCGCGTTTGCTCTTCTTTTTAGGTATAATTTCGACTATTACGTGTTCTACGTCCGTTTCCTCGATTCTGTCGTGGCTGATGGCCACCAACAATTTACTGACCAGGGTGGCCGTCCTGCCCTGTTCGATCAGCTCGTAGCACGTGTAACCTGATAGTGGGGGGTTGCGCCAGTCTCCTGAAGCGCTATAACGTCCGGTGGGGTGTCGTTTGTGTATATGTATTGTTGCAGTAGGCCCTGTTTTCTGCGGTAGCCTCTACAGTTCGACTGCCAGATGTTGAAGTATTCTTTTCTTCCTTTAGTCGTTCTGCCGATATTAGTTTTTAGCGGTTGTGTTGCTTTCGGGATCTAGGGCGGCGAGGCTTGGACGGTGAAAGTGTTGGGCCTTTTCCCTTATATTTCTCGAATATTCTTGCTTTCTGATATTACTTCTTATTTCAGCAAACTGTGATTGTGTTTGCTGCATAAAGTGTAACAGAAATTGCATCGTAGCTTGCATTTCTTCCTTGAATTTTGAAAACTCGTCATCTCCCTCCTTTGTCATGGGTGGTGACGGTGTCCTAACAATTTGGGGCTGTGGGTGCGGAGGGCTGCCGATCCTCAGTTCCTGCATTTCCCGTCTAATTGCGGCAATTTGTCTTTTTAGCTCTTCGTTACAGGCTAGCGATTGTTCTAGTTTCCTTCTCAGTTCTGCTTTTTCGGTATCATCCTGTTGTTTAAGCGCGGGGGGATTTTGTTGTTTGCCCGAGTGCGGAGCAGTGTTGGAAGGGCCTGCTCCCCAGCTCACCTTGGTGCCGGGCTTTTTCTTCTTCTTGTTAAAGGGGTTATTTTTGGCCCAGGCCCCCTGTGGTGGTGGTGGTGGTAGTGGCGCCTTAGACCTCGAACGGCTCCTCGAACTGCTCCGTGTTCGACTCCTGGATCTCGAGTGGCTCCGCGACGAGGCGTCTCCCTCCGATGAACCATCTCTGTTTCCTGGTGTCCTTGTTGCGGCGGCGACTCTGCCTGCCGCCGTCGTATCTCGACTTTTATTTAGGCACCCTTGACATTCTCTGGAGCCGGTGACGTGGCAGCCCCCACAGATCATGCACTTTGGAGGGCATTGATGACCTTCGGTCGGGTTTTGCGTCTCGCATTGTTTGCATGCCTTGGCGTCCGGTGTTGGGCAAACATCGCACCGGTGACCATGCTGGCAGCAAGCGTGACAGTATTGTTTGGTTGGTTGTTATGGAAAACATGTCAACTCGCCTCCGCCGTACATGACGAATTTGGGTACAAATGGTCCCGCACTCAAGGCGTCACCATCCACAGCGCCTGAAGATTGGGAAAAACGACAGCCGTCATCATTTTCAACGGACCATTTGTACCCTAGTTGGGGGGGCGCTTCTCCACAGCTGGCATGACGTCACGTGCAGCGAGCGCCCCTCGCGGCAGCGGCGCGCAGCTGCAGCATGGAGGATTTGCTTGGACGATCGCGACGAGCCGAGTTGGGGCCCCACTTTTCCACAGCTGGTATGACGTCACACATAGGTCAGGCTAAACGTCATTGGTGGATTTTCCGGGACGACGGCCGAAAGCGGAAACCTCGAGCAGTATTGCTTTCGCAATGAAATTTTTGGACGGCGGCAAGAACAGAGTTGTGGTTGTACCCAAGTATGGGTACAGCCACAAGTCTGGGTACAGCCCGGCATCGGAGTCAGGCTCAGTTCCTTCCTGCCCGCTGCCCGGCTGCGTTCGGCGTCCAGCAAGGGCCGCAACACCGCAATATATTTAATATAACTTCGGTAATATTTACAAGTATATTATTGATCGTTGTATGCAGAGATATGGAACCAAATCAGGTTCCAAACAAAGCGCAAGCACTGCATATATTTTCAGAAAACCAAATTGAAAAATAGGCTTTTGGCGAAGGGAAATGGCGCAATGTGAGACAGGTTTCATTTGTTTTTCTTAAAACGAAATTTAATTTTCCTTCCCTTACGGCGCCGTTCGGGTGTCCACCGAGATATGTGAGAGAGGCGTCATTTCCTTCCTTTCAAACCAATAGAAATTTCATTTTCCTTCCCTTCACCGTCGCGGGGGCTGATCCGAAGTACCCGGGTTCGAACCCGACCGCAGCGACCGAGTTTCGATGGAGGCGAAACGCTGAAGGCGCCCGTGTGCTGAGCGACGTCGGCGCACATACGTTAATGATCCCCAGGTAGTCGAAATTATTTACGCGCCGCGGTGGCTCAGTGATTAGCACGCTCGGCTACTGATCCGGAGTACCTGGGTGTAGTCCCGACCGCGGCGGCCGCGTTTCGATTAAGGCGAAGCGCTAAGGCGCCCGTGTGCTTTACAATGTCAGTGCATGGTAAAGATCCCCAGGTGGTCAAATTTATTCCGGAGCCCTCCACTACGGCACATCTTTCTTGTTTTAACGCGATAGCGTTAAGAAGCTCGTGTCGCAGAAAAGCCGGTGTCATCGGCGTCTTTGGCCGTGAGCGAAAAATGGCGCATCTTGGTGGACACCTGAACCGCGTCGTAAGGGAAGGGATTTTCCTTCCCTTACGGCGCGGTACGGGTGTCCAGCGAGAATTGTGAGATAGACGTCGCGGTTGCTCAGTGGTTAGGGCGCTCGACTACTGATCCGGAGTTCCCTGGTTCGAACCCCACCGCGGCGGATGCGTTTTTATGGAGGCAAAACGCTAAGGCGCCCGTGTGCTGGGCGATGTCAGTGCACGTTAAAGATCCCCAGGTGGTCGATATTATTCCGAAGCCCTCCACTACGGCATCTCATTCTTCCTTTCTTCTTTCACCCCCTCCTTTAACCCTTCCCTTATGGCGCGGTTCAGGTGACCGCCGATATATGAGACATATACTGCGCCATTTCCTTTCAACACAAAAACCAATTAATAATATTTCAATTTCCTTCCCTTACGGCCCGGTTCGGGTGTCCACCGCGATATATGAGACAGGCGTCCTTTCCTTAAATTGTCGGACGGGCCACGCGCGGCGCCGAACGGACGTTATCGTTCCATGGACTCCTTGGCAGCGCTGCACCACGCTGTCGCGCCTCACTCTTAAAGACGAAGCTTAAGCGTCCTCCAAATTTTTCTTCTCTAATTTCCTCCTTTATTCCTTCCCTTACAGCGCGGTTCAGGTGTTTTCAATTATGTGAGACAGACTGCGCCATTTCCTTTCCCCAAAAATAAACTTTTCCTTGCGGCCGACTACTGATCCGGCTACTGGTCCGGAGTTCCCAGGTTAATAATAATAATAATTGGTTTGGGGGAAAGGAAATGGCGCAGTATCTGTCTCATATATCGCTGGACACCTGAAACGCGCCGTAAGGAAAGGTATAAGGAATGGAGTGAAAGAAGAAAGGAAGAAGGAGGTGCCGTAGTGGAGGGCTCCAGAATAATTTCGACCACCTGGGGATTTTTAACGTGCACTGACATCGCACAGCACACGGGCGCCTTAGCGTTTTTCCTCCATAAAAACGCAGCCGCCGCGGTCCGGTTCGAACCCGGGAACCCCGGATCAGTAGTCGAGCGCCCTAACCACTTAGCCACCGCGGCGGGTCTTTGAAGGGCCAGCCTTCGCCAATACGGTACCAATGTTGGGCCAATTACCGTTGCTGCTGGGTATGCGCCCTTCCCTTGCTCAAAGCCATCGCCGTCTAGAACATTGTCAACGCCAACGCCAATGAACAGTGAACGCCGATGTCTTTCGCTTTGTATATCCTGGATTAGCTGAGCTAATCCACATTACATTTTTCTTCCTTCTTTAACAACCCAATTCCCCAACAAACGGCCTTGAGCCTCCCTTAATAAACAGCTTATCCATACATACATTCATTAGAATTGTTGGTCTCAGGTGCCTTTGCTCCTCTTAAACAAAATGATAAAACAAGAGCGACTATTGTCGCCTAAGGGCCGCAAACAATATCAACAGAGAGTGCCCATGTCTGAGTGTTAATCCTGTTCAAGGAAGATACTGGCCTCATATCTTCATGCCGTACTGCCGAACGGTCGTAAAAGCACTGGTTGTTCTTAAGCTTTTGCTTCTTGAACTGCACAATATACGTGAGATGTCAGCGCACATCGCATAGCCTTCAATTATTGCGCCCCTTCCGAAATTCTTTTAACCCAATTTTACTTTATCAGAGTAGCCTGAAGGATAAGCTTACTTTCTGCCCGCTTTCGCAACCTTAGTCATCAATGGTCTGATGGCAACGGTCAGGTGTCCACTTAGTGTGCGGCAGTTGTCGCGTTTTTTTCCTTATAAATAATAATAATAATCGGTTTTTTGGGAAAGGAAATGGCGCAGTATCTGTCTCACATATCGTTGGACACCTGAGCCGCGCCGTAATGGAAGGGATAAAGAAGAGAGTGTAAGAAGGAAGCAACGAACGCATTCTTTGCCGTTTGAAGGCGGCCGTGCACCTGCACGAGCCTGCGCGGTAGCAAATGAGTAGCTCAAGAGCACTACCAGGATAACAAAAAATATACATTTGTTTCAGGAAAGCAAAAACGCAGTAATTTTCTCACTCGCGCTGTACACTTCATTCGATGTCTTTTTTGTTTCGAGGAAATGAAAGGTGCCGCAACTGTCGTTTATCGGTGGACCCCACAACGGGTACCTGGGGGACGCTCTTCTCTGCGTTTCTACTCGCCGCGATGGCTCAGTGGTTAGCGCGCTCGGCTACTGATCCGGAGTTCCTGGGTTCGAACCCGACCGCGGCGGCTGCGTTTTTATGGGGGAAAAACGCTAAGGCGCCCGTGTGATGTGCGATGTCAGTGCACGTTAAAGATCCCCAGGTGGTATATATTATTACGGAGCCCTCCACTGCGGCACCTCTTTCTTTCTCCTTTCACTCCCTCTTTTATCCCTTCCCTTACGGCGCGGTTCAGGTGTCCAACAATACATGAGACAGGTAGGTAACTAGGTAGGTGAAAACTTTATTGATGAGCCTTTTGAATGAGTTAATGTTTGGGATTGCTCTGGCTCTTGATCGCGGGTGGTGGCCAACAGTCCATAACGTGAGGCAACCTGTCCAGCCCTCTCTAACAGCCGCCTTTGTGAGGCGGGTTCGGACCTGGGGACCGCGATTTCCCAATCCTCTTTGTCCGTGTGGTTCCAGCGAGATGGTGGTTGGAAGTCTCGGCAGAGATTAAAATGTGGTCAAAGTTCACTCTCGGAGCCCCACAAAGAGAGCATTCGGGTCTGTATTGGCCTGGGTGGATAAGGGCTAACAAAGCCGGTGAAGGGAATGTCGGAGCCTGGAGTTGTCTCCAGGTAGTTTGTTGTTCTTTCGACAGGTAGATGTGTGTGGGGGGGATAGACGAGCATTTTCTCTCTGTAATATAGGGTTATTTCATGATAGGTGACGAGCCGGTCCCTAGCGCTACCCCGGTCTACGGTCTGCCCTGCTCGGCTGACGTACACTCGAGCAAGAGAGTGGGCCACTTCGTTGCTGGGGTTGCCTGCGTGGGCTGGGTCCCAAACTTTTTGAAGTGGTCAGGGTTCTGAGGACCAAGAATCGAGAATTTTCCGCGTGATAGAATGAATCTGTCCCCTAGCAAAATTCGTGATTGCTGTTTAGAGTCACTCGGAATGAGTGTTGCAGCGGAGGAGAAAATGACTAGCGCTGTGGCTGCTTCTTCGGCTTCAAGTGAGGTTGTTGTCTTGATCGAGCACGAGGCTTGGTGTTTAAGGTTATGCGATGCTACAGTCTTGGCGTAGGCCAAATTTTGGATGTACTCTGCCGCGTCCACATAGACCGCGTCTTGGTAGTTTGCATGAGCTTTATGTAAAGCCTTCGCACGAGCTTCGCGTCTGGCCTGGTTGTGAACTGGGTGTACATATTTGGGAAACGGGTGAACTATGGGTCTGTCCCTGATGTGTGTCTGGATGGCGTGTGTGTTGTTTGGGGGTGGGCGTGGACCTGTGGGTTGAATCTTTAGAGAGCCAAGAATGTGTCTACCTGTATTTGTGCAGGAGTCTGTCACACTGAGCCGTACGATTAGCTTCAGTTATTTCTTGCAGTGTACTGCGTACTCCCATACGTCGGAGATGGTTGGTGGGAGCTCGTTGTGGGAGATTTAAGGCTGACTTGTATGCGTGTCTTATTAGTGCATCTGCTTTCTCCTTTTCCGCCTTTCCGAGGTAGAGGTTGGGAAGAGAGTAAACCATCCGACAAATCACGAAAGCCTGCACCAGCCGCCCCAGGTTATGTTCACGCATGCCTCGGTGCTTGTTGACTATTCTTCTAATCAGTTGGATAGTTTGAGATATCGTGATTGTAAGTTTGGAGATGGTCTCCGTATTGCGTCCATTGTTTTGTAAGTAGATGCCTAGGATGCGTATCTTTTCAACCTCTGGCACTGGTAGACCATTGACCTCGACGTGTATGGAGGGGTTTTCTTTCCTGTCGCGGTTCGGGGTCGGGTGGAGTAGCAAGAGTTCAAACTTAGCAGAGGAGCACGCGAGTCCTATAGAGGCTGCGAACTCCACTACCACGTCCGCACCTGCTTGAAGGGTTTCTTCCATGGTCCCAACATTGCCCACGGTGGTCCACAAAGCAACGTCGTTTGCATAGTAGGAGTGGGAGAGGTTTGGGATGCGCTGTAGCTTGCGAGCCGTGGGAATTAGAGTGATATTAAAGAGTAGGGAGATAATACTGACCCCTGGGGTGTCCTCCGGTTGCCCAGAGAGAAGGAGGGGGACTCTATAGGGCCTAGTTTATTTCCGCTGTGCGGTTTCGTAGGAAAGTTGCTATGTAGGTATGTGTTCCAGTCCCGACTCCTAGATTGGATAAGGCATCCAGTATGGCTGTGTGTTGGACATTGTCAAACGCCTTAGTGAAGTCTAAGGCTAGCAGCGCTCGTGTGCGTTTGCAATGTCTGGTATGGAGGATTTCTTCTGAAATTTGAAGCATTGCGTCTTGTGTTGATAGATGGCTTCGGAATCCCAGCATTGTGTGGGGAAAGAGCTCTTTTGTCTGCATGTAATTTTAAAGTCTGTTTAGGATTACGTGCTGAAATAGCTTTCGCAAGCATGAGGTGAGGTAGATTGGCCTGAGATTTAAAAGGTCCAGCGGTTTTCCGGGCTTGGGGATGAAAGTGACCCTGAGGTGGGTCCTCTCGGAAGGAAGAGTGCCTTCCTTCCAGTGCTTGTTGAAATGTTCTGTAAGGGCTTGGATGGAGTTCTCGCCCAAATTTCGGATCGTTTTGTTTGTGATCCTGCCTGCTCCTGGCGCAAACGTGGTGCGAAGTTTGAACATTGCTGCTCTAACCTCCCACGTTGTTATGTCCGCGTCGAGCTCAGGATTTTCTACGCCCAAGTAGGAAGGGAGGGGTAATTTAGGAGTGGTTGTGAGGTACCTGTCTTTGAGATTCTGGATCAGGGTATCATCATTCATACCTATTCTGTGAATGAGGCGCATTACATTACGCTGTTGGGTGCTCTTCGTGTTGTGGGGTTCTAAGAGGCAGATTACAAATTTACATGTTCCATGTATCCCTTAGGCCCAGATTGCCCTCCATGCGGTTGCATAGCTGTCCCCATTGCTGACGGGTCAGTTATGCCGCGTGTGTCTCTATTTCCTTGATCATGGCTGATATCCTTAACTTGAGTGATCTGTTGTGTTTGTTACGAAGCCATCGGTTTTGCAGGCCGGAGTGGGCCTCCCACATGTGGAGGAGTCTGCTTCGACTGCGTCCGATCCCTGATTGCTCGGGATCTCAGATGTGGCTGTAGCGACGTCCTTTGTGAGTCCTGCCACCAATCTCGCAAGGTGATTGATTTTGGGTGGGGGCGTCGTTCCGGAGGTTCCAAAACTTGTCCCAGTCTGTGACCTGCACCTTCTTTTTCGTGAAGGGGGTGATTGAGTTTAGCGAGAGTGAGGTTTGAATTATGTAGTGGTCGCTGCCTAGGGAGGTCTGTGTGTGCGACCACTGACACTGTGTGATTTTTTTGTGAGTGTGAGATCGGGGGTGATGTTGTGTTGCACGCTGTTACCGATGCGAGTATGCTGTTGCGGAACATTGACAAGGGTGAATTCCTCATTCTGAATTAGTGTGCAGAGCTGTGCTCCTTTCCTGCAGTTGAATTTGTACCCCCAGCTGACGTGTCTGGCGTTAAAGTCACCAACCACTATAAGCGGGTGTTTAGCACTGATAAGGAGCGCTTTGCGTATGACAGCGAGGAAGGGCTGCTTTGCCTTTCGGGCTGCTGTATGTGTTGAGGATGTATAGGCTAGTGCTATTTCTAGTTATAGGAAGGAGATCTATTAGGTGAAAATCTATGTCTTCAACATCTATGGGGTGATCTGTAGCGGTGTATGCTCTGTGAACTAGGGTTGCTACCCTTTGTGTGGGTTTGTTTATTGGAGTGTGGGGAGTGTAGTTGACTAATTTGACAGGAGCTTGAGTTTCCTGCAGTGCGAAGACTGTGGGGACTTCTGTGTCGGAGAGAGATTGAATGTGGAGTTGCAGATTGCTTCGCTTGGAGCCATATCCTCTGCAATTCCACTGCCACGCTCGAAGTTCTTTCTGGTCTGCTGCCATCATTTACTGGTCTGGAGGCCAATGGGTTGTATTAGATTTATCTGGGGGGAAACACTTGGTCTAATTTAATCTGCACCTGAGCAGCGATGGCGTCGTGGGCGCTTGATATCTGCTCAAGTGTTGTCATTCTGTTGTTCAGTTTGCATGACTTCTAATTTCTTTTTCCATTTTCTGTTTAAGGGTAGTGATCGCGTTGATCAGGGTTCCTAACATTGTGATTTCCTGAGTGGCAGTGTCTTCTTTTGCTCTGCGCTTAGCAGGAGTGCTTTGGGTGGGTGAGTTCGGTGCGCTAACTATTGAACTAAGAGAGGGGATATCTTGAGAGATTTCAATTTTCTCTGTTGGTGGGATTCTTTTGTAGCAGCGATTGAATTTGCTCTCTAAGGCTATCGATTTGTTGACTCTTGAGTTGAATTTGCTCGTTCCGCTGTTCGAGCTGTGCTTTAAGTTGATTATTCTCTCGGACACGAGAAGGAGATCGCGGACCCCAACTGACCTGTTTGTCAGATGTGGACTGTCCGGTCTTTTCTTGATTCTCCGACGTGGGCTGTCAGGTCAGGGGTGAGAATGACTCGGACCGGGACCGGGACCGGTGACGGGAGTTGGCGCTTCTGCTCGAGCTTGATCGCTGCCTGCGGCGGGATTCCAGGAGGTTTGCGTTCTTTGTCGTATCTTCTTTGGGTGTAGGCCTTTTGTTGCCCGCTCGGTTGAAACGCTGCTTGCTGCCGTCCTTGGAGCCCGTGAAGTGGGATTCATTGCAGATGATGCATTTGGCTGCGCATGTGGGTTGCCCGACTGGTGGATGAGTCTCTCCACAGCGCTGGCAGAGATTTTGCTTGGGTTTGACACAGACGTCTCTTCTGTTACCGGCTTGCCGGTAGATGATGCATGCCTCGACTTTCGCCAGGAAGAGATGGCACTTATATACGGTTCCGTAAAAACGTAGTTGATTAGGAACCGACTTTGTGTTGACGAAAGTGACGAGTATGGACTTAGTCTTGTCCAACTGTCTTGTGTCTGTAAAGTCATACGAACAACTTTAGTTGAAAGTCTAGTTCTTGAACTATCTTTTCAGGCGTCTGGTCGTAGATAGCGTTGTAGAGAACGCCTCGGATGGCGTTGTCTGGTTGGGCGATGTAGGCCTTTAATGAGTAGGTCATGTTGGGGATTTGCAGAGACTGTAACCTAACGTAGCGTTCCGCTCTGTTCTCTGATGGGGTGCTGATTGTGAAGGAGTTGTTTCGAGGATTTATGCGTATGGCGTCTTGTTGACGCACTGCCTCTATAGGGAGTTTCAGGGCGGCGCATACCAGGGATAGGATGTTGCCTCCATTGTGTTTTCGGAGATCTAGGCCGTCGCTCGGGCGGTAGATGATTTTCAGCCTGACGCTTTATAGTTGGTGGAGAAGACTTGCATTGCTTGGGCTGGGCCGGTGTGGCGGGTCCGTCCGGTGGCTTGAGAGGCGAGCTCGAGGTGGCGGGCTCGTGGAGCGGTGCTGGGTGCGCCAGTTTAAGGGATGTGAGGGCAGAGCCTCAATAAACAACTCAGCCTGCGCCTTGCCTCCATCACGAAGGAAGCTCAGCAATATTCCATCCAACTTGCCCACAAAATTGGGTACAGTTCTGTGCCGCCTTGAAACGAACCCCCAGTACTGCTCAAACCTGGTCCCATTTGGACCCAAGATATTAAAATATTTTTGGAAATATGGCGGAGGGCTTGAAGCTTACTTCGCCTCCGCCACAGGTTGGCCCCGTATTGCACTGCCTCCGGGATCGGCCTGGGACATATAGCGCGCGTCTTTTCTATCCCATCTTTCAACTCTCCTACTTTCAGCACGTAGTAGCAATTGTGGCTCAGCTTGAGCCAATGGGCAGGCCTGTGCACTTTACTTTTCATTCTTCCTGACAACAACAGCAAGCAAGCAAGCAAACCTGGTCTATTCTCCGCAGTCTCATTGAACCCGACAAAGCCAAATCGGCCACAAATCGTACACTCTAAACAATAGCTCAACAATTCCATGGGACCGACAAGGAACTCACGGACGCTTTGCGGTCGCGTTACATTGATGGCATTCCAATACCACCTTGTCCAAACACCTACAACGGCCTTCCGAACACCACGCTTGATGCCCCAATAACCATAGCCGAGGTACAACCCGCAGCCCGTGCATCGCAGCGCAACACAGCTCCTGGAGCGGATAAAATCACAAATGCTATTATTCGTAATCTCAGTCATCCGCATATCCAAGCCATCACTGACTACTTCAATGATAAACTCTGGCAGAAGGGATTGGCGTCAGGATTGGCGTCATGCCGAAATTATCGCCATTTCCAAGCCCGGCAAGCGGCTGTCACTTGATTCCATCCGGCCCATCTCCCTAACATCATGTTTAGAAAAACTTTATGAACGGGTCATCCACACTCGCCTCCAAAATTATATTGAAGACAATGATCTCTTCCCCCCTACTATGGTTGAACTCAGGCTATGGCTTGCGGCTCAAGACGTCTTCCTGCTCTTGCGAGAAGTGCTTACCAAGATCCCCAGAGGTCAAAAACATGTCACCTTGGCCGAAGATTTAAAGAGCGCCTTCGACAACATATCCCACGAGGCTATCACTTCAAGCCATAAATGACCTTAACTGCGGAGAAAATGTCTTTGCTTACGTGCGTGCGTTCCTCACGGGCCGCACGGCTACGATAGGCATCAGTCAAACCCGCTCCGAGGTCAAAGATATGCCACACAAAGGCACACCTCAGGGAGATATTATTTCTCCCCTGTTATTCAACATTGCTACGGTCAGGCTGTCGAGTGCACTACAAGCACTTCTAAATGTAGTGTTTATCATATACGCGGATGATATTTATTTATTTATTTGGTCATACTGTTAACCCTTCATGAGGGTCGTTACAGGGAGGGGACAAAAACAAATACATTTCATAAGCACTTCAGTAAGTAATCATGAATCAGAATTCAAACTTTGTACTCCATTTCTCAAAACCATATCGACACCTAGCTCAAATTGTTGCACGTTCGCACTCTCAACAACATCACTTGGCAGTTTGTTCCATAATTCTGGCGGAGTGGCTGGTGGTCTATACACAGTCCCTAATATGTACCACATGTCTGCACAGCTGATCTTGCACTAAACCGTTTCAGGGAGACTGCAATCAAGAGCGACTGCGTTTATAGTGCTTTTCACAACTATAGCCACGCCACCACCTCTAGAATCCCTGTCGCATCTAAACACCTTGTAGTCAGGAGGAAAAATACTACTGTCACTAATTGCACTATGTAACCATGTCTCAGTCAACATCAATACATCAGGGTTTTGAGAAATTAGAAGATACTCTAAATCCCTTACTTTATTTGCGATACTGCGGGCGTTTACAAGTAGAATTCTGAGCTATGACCGAGAAGAATCGCTATCCGTGTCAGAAGCCTTCTCTGAAGTTTTCAACTCAATCAATGCCTGGCTAGCAGTTTTCCCCTCTTTTTGAATCGAAGAACCTTATCTTGCTCCGTACGGAACAGACACCGTTCATTTCATTCACGATCCCAGACGTAGATATGATTGTTGATCTTAAGCTTGTCATGTACCAGTTTTACCTTGTTGCCGTTTGCTCGTTCCTTTTCACTGCTTTGCCATAGTTGTTTTCGTACTTCTGCAGTTTCCTTAGCGTAGTCTTGACTTATGCTTATCGAGCTGCCTTTCAGCTTGCCACAGTTTTGCATCACAGACTGTTTTTCCCGCGAATCATAAAAATGCATGATTACCGGCCGATTACTACCGTCTTTTTTCTTGCCAATACGATGAATTTTGTCGATCGAGTTCACTTGTACTCCCAAGGTTCCTTTGAATACATTCTCAATAACAGCTTGTTTCAGGTCGCTTTCTGATTCACCCTTGTCCTCATCGGTACCAAAAACCAAAAGGTTATTGGATCGGCTTCTATTTTCATATTCTACCGACTTATCCGCCTGATGACGAACAAGGAATTCTAGGCTTTGTACTCGCTTGTTGAATTCTGCAATCACGGCAAGTGTAGCGGTCATTTTTTCGTATTTCTCTTTCATTGAGGTCATTTCAGCTTTTAAAGCATCCATTTTAGCATCTGATGAAGCCTGATTTTCAATGATTAATTGCAACATTTCTGCGGCTTTGGGCCCAGGAGTTTCTTCAACATCTCTTGAAACCAACAGTGTCAACACCAGAGACCAAGAGTAAACCAAAAAATTCTGGTAGCTGCGAGGGCACGGCAGGGCTAACAAAAAGCGGTTATCGCTTCTAAAAGTAGTAGCATTAGGCAAATAACGAACCTGCAACAGCAGTAACGTCCGCTTAGATATGTTGTCGCTAGGCCAGGTGTCGTGCCCTCTGAAGCCTCCCTCGCTGTGTGGCTCCTTTTGTAGCCGGTCCACTGATGACGTCACTGTCGTCGACGAAAGACGATCCACGAGCTGGATGCCATCAATCCCACACTCTTGATAAGGCGTAAAGAAAAGCGGTGCCTCGTCCGGACTGCAAACCGATGTAGCGTTCACGAAAATCCATGGCAAAACCTGCAACAGCAGTAACGTCCGCTTAGACATGTCGCTAGGCCAGGTGCCGTGCCCTCTCTTTGTGGTCCATATAACTATATGGGCCACAAAAGATTTTCTAGGCCAACACGAAACCACCTTACAATCAGCAGCCCGGATCGTCGAGGACTTCGCCTCTCAAAGCGGCCTCCACTGCGCCCCGGAGAAATCGGATGTCACACGAGTATATGGCCCGAGATACGTCTCTCCAGGTCCCATCAACCTCACGATCGAGGGTCAAGCCATCAGGGAAGTTAACCTGATCCGCATTCTTGGCCTTCGGATACAAATCAACCTCCATGTTACCCACACCATCCAGACTCTCAAAGCCACCACAAACCAGATAGCTCGAATGATCAGCCGCATTAGCAAGCATCACCAAGGAATGCGAGAAGACACTCTTCGGCTGGTGGAAACACTGGTACTTAGCCGAATCACATACGAACTACCCTTTCACACGCTAACAAAGAGAGAGGAGCAGCAAGTTGACATCATCATAAGGAGGGTATACAAGACGGCCCTTCACCTTCCTAAAAACACCTCGGCGAAGCGACTGACCGCACTAGGAATCTTCAGCACATTTACGGAACTAACAACCCATCCGTGCATCTCTAACACTAAGATTTCAGACCACCCAAGCTGGACGAGCTATCCTCTGCCGAGTAGGCACAGTTGCGGACATCCGCGCACTAGATGCTCAATCCTCTCTATAAAAACAACGCAGGAAATACATCAGCGTGGCCCCGAGCCCGAAACATATGCTTAAAGACGTTCACACAGGCAGACGACGAGCGCGATTATCCTACCTACACCGACTCCTAGCCGATTCCCCGAACGTGGTTTACGTTGACGCCGCAGCATACCTTGACCATAAAAAGTACGCAGTGGCGGCAGTGGACCACCGCTTCTCCACTCTTTCACTGCTTCAGTGAGAGCCGAAACCCCAGCGGCCGCGGAGACCACCGCCGTGGCCTTTGCCATTAGGCATTACGAGTCGCAAGGTCAAAGCGCTCATGTGATAACAGACTCGCAACACGCGTGTCGAAACTTCCTGAGAGGCCAAGTTTCCAAGCACGTCAGTCGGCTCATGGGCACTCAACCCCTCACCAAGCACCACCAAATCGCCTGGACCACAGGCCACGAGGGTCTGGCAGGAAATGAGAGGGCACATGCTCTAGCTCGAGGCATCTTCAACCGAGCGGAGCCACAAACCGTGCCCGCTTTTACCCATCTACCTTCTAGGTAAAGTTTTTGCTTCAAAATCTGCACAATTTCAGTGAGATCTCAGCGCACACCGTATAGCCTTCAATTATTGCGCACTATTCCGAAATTATTTTAACCCAATTTTATTTAATCACATTTGCCTGACGGATAAGCTTCACTTCTGTCTGCCTGAAGGGAGCAGCGTAAGCTGCCTGCTCGCTTCATAGCTCCGGCCTGGCGTCCACCTAGAGTTTGACACTTGTTGCGCGTTGCTATGCCTTTAAACGAACGCACTGTTTGTCGTCTGAAGGCGGCCGGCGCAAATGCCGGCACGTTAACTACGCAATAGGGCAATATCGTGGCCAACAAAAATATATATTTTTTGTAGGAAAAGAATAAGGCACTAACTCTCTCACTAGTGCTGGACATCGCATTAGTGTCTTTTTCTTTTTTTAAGAAAGGAAACGTGCAGTAACTGCCTCATTTCTCGGTGGATACATCGACCCCACCGTGAGAGAAGGGAAGAAGGTACCTTATCGTACGTTATCGATACCTTAGCGTGTTTTGTTGCTTGCGGGCGTTATTGTTGCTGTAGCAATAAATGCCTGTTAGTGTGAGCCAATGGGTCGTTACTTTGTTCCTGAGAGCAAGGCCCGCCGTGGTCGACGTGCGCTCGGTAGCGTACGCGATCACGGGGTGGGGTCTAGCGGTTTTGAACTTTGTCAGCCGCGGTTAAGTGGGGAGAACGTATTTATCTCCCCAATTAAAAACCCAACATCTGGCGCCGAACGTATGGCCTGCTCTTGAACATTGGACGACCGTCCATTCGGTTCGAGGAACGCTCTTTGTCCGGACTTGAAAAGTGCTAGGCCTAGAGCAAATTTTGATCGCTAGGACCTGCGGCATGCTTTCTTGGGTGCGAGGCGTATTGCGCTGCAGCATGTTTGAACTTTTTGACATGCTCAGCACATTTGTGGTGCCGCTACGAGCTCGCTGGTATTGCAGCTCGACACCGGGCGCTCCGACACCGTCCGATACGGTGGGCGCCGACCGCTCAGAAGCAGCTTCGTGCAGTGAGCGGGGTAGGACCACCCCGCAAAGCTGATATCACCTCGCGGCTCCTATATGCTGCCAGCTATATCCTGATTGATGAGGAGCCCCCACCCAGTTCTCGCACTGTCCGCTATTCCACGATAGCCCAGTACGTGCCCGCCCCTTTGTACTGTATACGCCTAATCTGTCCTCCCACCTCACTAAGCCCTATGGCATCCCATTTATTACCCGCTTGTTCCTCGAACAGCACTCCTGAGCTAGCCTCACTGAATAAGGTTCTAGCGTTAAACGATGCCAGGTTCAGTACCCAATGGCGGCCTGTCCGGAGCCAGACATTATTAGCACTCGCCGCTGCGTCATAGGTCTCACCTTCGCCTTGTCCAGTTGCTTCGCAGCCAGTATGGACTGAAGGCCTAGAATTAATTGGGTTGTTCATAGAAGGTTTTGGCTAAGTACGACACCAGGGTGGCCAAGTCCTGCTCTGGTCAGGGAGTGCGTCGTCGGTTGTCGACACCGAGAGGTCCAGGCCGCTTCCCAGGCCTGGTTATCCAATTCCATCTAGATGCGGAGATTTTTTTTTGTAACCCGGTGGAGAATTTTGCGGCACCGGGATCCGAGCCTCGGTCCTCTTGCACGTGAGACCAATGCTCTACTTCTAGGCCATCACTGCATTCTCTAAATGGAATAAATAACGCAGCAGTATTCTTCCCTTAACAATTGAGTGACTGTATACTGGCCAACATTGGTGACAGTAGGGCCACGTTTAGCTTTCACATTTGCCAGCTGTGCTCGCTTTTTCAAAGCATGTCCTTTTGAAACACGCCACTGTCATTTACTTTTTTAAGGGTACATAGTATTTCGCTTTCTTGAAAGTGTTTGTTTTGCCCTGACTGTTACCGCAACTTTGTTTCTAGCACACCAAGTTCTCACTACCCTATTCTTGTACTGAGAAAGTTACTCCTACCATCACAGTTTCTCGGGTCTCTTAACTTCTGCACATTTGCTGGCGCTACAAAATTTTAATCAGTATACACTCGAAACCTGGTAACGTTACCAGTATAGAAGTTACAAGCAGTAATGGCCGCGTGAATTAATTTTAAAGAGAGGGTCGTTTTAATGTTTTGATTATTCTTGGCCAATGTAAAGGTTGCAACACCTGAAGACGAGCGATTTTACATAAATTCGGAAGAATCTGCCTTGTTTTTTATACGGAAAGCCGGTTTTCGCGATCCTAGCTTACACAGTGAGATACTCCTTTTACAGCAATTTATAAACAGCTCTCTGAGCCCCGTGCCATCGAGAAAACAAAAAAAAAGTTCAAAGCCACTTGCGTCCGACGTAGTCCGACCATTAAAAAGGACTTTTTGTAGCGATAGCTACATTACGCTAGCACTTAGAGACTTCAGCGTGGCAGCACTTGAGCTCCGTGGCTGGTCACGTGGTGCGGAGCAGCTGGCGGCGGCGCGGCGCGCAGGCGAAACCGAGCGGGGGAGGAGTGGAGAGGGGGAGAGTGAATCTACGTCCAGGAACGAAGATGAAGAAGGAACGCCCAGCGAAACGCGGCGACGAAAGAATTCTACTCAGCGAGTTCCACGCGGCCAGCTGTAGCTATCGCGTCACTCCAGGTTTAACCAGAGCTAATCCATAGCCATTTTTCCCCTCCAAGGCCACCACCGTTCGACGCGGCCACCCATGCTCCCAGTATGCAGCGCGTAGCAGGAAAAACGGGGAACGAGCCGGGGGTGCTCATCGCCGACTCCTGCCATGTTTGACGCTTCGCGTTTGCCTGTGCAGAGCCCTGAGCCTGAGGATTCTTTGCTCTGGCTTTCTACCATTCTTGCCCCGCGTGCTGTTCTCGTTGTGAGGTATGTGTGCACGCGTGGCTCCGAAGCAGCAATGCGTGCCGCGCTGCCAAAATGTTCTTCATGCGCTCGGGGGACACATGGCCGAGGATTCATTGCGACAGCGCGACGTGAGTAACGCCTGTTCATGCGGTGAACTTCTATAACACATTTTGAAATCAGGCTCGAGGATTTCACGTTTCCTGAATTCCGGTTGGCGGAGCACGTTTTCGCGTAGCTATATCCGGCCACGCATGTTGATTAATACGGATGCTTCGAGATTATGTTTGCTGAATTTTTTGTTTGTTGAATACGGCTTATTGTCATGCCGTCACCAGTTCACTTGCGCAGTTTTTCAGAGGGAATAGTATTATCGTGTAAGCGAGCGGCTTCACTCTTTTATTTTCTTTGCTTTATGCAATCCGACCAATCTTACCGAGATGTGTGCTCGTGTGTGCTGAGTGTTAGGCGCTAAGCAACTGCACGTTCCAGTGTGTAACTTAGGGATTTAGTTCTCTGCGCAGTAAACATTTCTGCTTTAGCTATCTTCTAACCCATCATCTCTGTGTACACTGCTTGATGGTAATGGTCATCAGAGAATTCTGTACTCAGTTTTTTTTTAATCTGCGCTGTCGCAATGTGTACGTTGATTTACAATGAATATATCAATATGCGTTTGTTTTCGGTGGTGTTTAATGGTATATTTTGAGCCACAGCAAAACAATTTCTGTGTTTGCAAAACCGGAAGATCAGACGGCCCAGTGAGACGCTCAATACAAGCTAGCTGGCATGTAGTAACAACTAGCCAAATATGGGGAACGTCTAAACACGCTTTCTGCAACGCTGCTGTTACTTCTTACGCTGGAAATCAAACCTGTGCCAGCAGGACGCACCAATATTCGCGCAAGCGTTTTTTTTTTTGGAATATGCGAGAAAAGATGATTATTGCCAATAAGGCAGCAATAAAAATTTGCGCTCCATTGAATGATTTTACATCATTGCCTTCGTGCAGCCGTTCCTGAAGCCGTACGTGACTTTTACTTTTTCTTGCTTCTGAAACTTACTATTCATACTGCGTTTTGCCGTGCTCTCGGTGTGACACTAAGATTTTGTTTTCTTTAAGGGGGTTTAACTTCCCAAAGCGACTCGGGCTATGAGGGACGCCGTAGTGAAGTGCTCTTGAAATTTCTAAAACCTGGGGTACTTTAACGTGCACTGACATCGCACAGTACACAGGCCTCTAGAATTTCGCCTCCATCGAAATTCGACCACCGCAGCCGCGATCGCACCTGCGTCTTTCGGGCCAGCACACGAACGCCATAGCCACTTAGCCACCACGGCGGCTGTGCCCACTAAGATTTCCTGACTTAATACCGAAAATAGGTTCATTCATAAGTACACTGGCTTTAACGTCCTTATGAGTTCAGCTGACTTAGTTTTTGTATGCTACATGTGGTATTAGCCTTGCTTAGTCTGCCCGCAATTGCTCCACCGTAGCGTCACTTCTATGTTAATTACGACCTAAAACCTGTCCGATCTGTCCCGCTATGCGCCCAGTCACTTATAATAGTACATATTCCACTCTCGCATTCACAATATGTGCACACATTAACTCAAAGCAGAAAAAAGTCCACTCCAGAAGTCACCATCTATACACGTATTCAGTCAAAGTAGAACATAGTCCGTTGCAGTGCCACCATCCGTGCACACATTCAATCACAGTATAACATGGTCCACTCCAGAAGACACCATCTACGCACACATTCTTTCACAGTAGACCATAGTCCGTTCTTACTGTCACCATTTAGAGACAAGATCAGTGTCCTGCAGAAATGTTCAAAGAAGGCTTGCAGCCTCCCTTCTGCATGTCTGGTTTCCACTCGGGTAGGCAATGTCCTGAACTCTAATGAGAAGGGTTCCTGTCTTTTTGAAGGAAGCGAACATATCACACACCTTTCCGCGTTGTACTCTGGGCAATATACATAATATAATGTTCTATATCCCCGGACACACCACATAAAGAACATAGCGGAGACGATGCCGTGCCCGTCTTATGCATCCAGGCAGGAGTACGAGCACAGCCCGTGCGAATTCGATGTAGTAGAGTGGCCTGGGATCATTTCAGTCCCTTGGTCACACATGGCTTGTGAGGCGCACTCCACAAGGTTCTAAAATGATCGAGCACCGTTTCTCTGAAGAGCCTTTTCCATCTTGAGGTACTTTTTGGATGAATTTCTGGACAGCTTTATGGGCGAGACTGTCTGCCACCTCACTGCCTCTGACCCCCATGTGAGAGGGCGCCTATTGAAAGTATGGAGTAAAGTCTGCTGCGAAGATTCAGCACCGACCGTAGAGAGCTTATAGACAAGGCATCAGTGGGGAAACCGCGCTCTAAACTATGAAGGGAAGATTTTGAATCAGTTAGGATGACAACATGTTGAGCCGGACAAGACCCTAACTTCCGTAAAGCCGCCTCAATAGCAACACTTTCAGCTGTTGTGGAGGATACGACAGCATTAAAGCGTACAGACCACTTACAATCCAAAGAAGGTATGTAAAAAGCCGCTGCGCTAGCTTGTTTGACCATGTCCAAAGAACCATCCGTGGAATTTTGAAGATGGCGGACATACTCTGTTTCCAAATGTTCAAGTACGAGCAAACGCGTCGCTGCCAAAGGAGAGCTGCGCTTTGCGCTCAGGTGGGGAATTGGGAGCTTCTCATGCAGCACACGTAATCGGCCCAATATTGCAACAAGATGGTTCTATCCTGGTCTTTTATAGGCTCGGCCTTTGCCAATACGGTTCCAATGTTGGGCCAATTAGCTGCGATGCTTGGGTTACAGTCGAGGGTCGGAAAACACCGGAGGGGGGGGGAGGGGGGTCGACCGTTTCCTTTGCCTTCGTACATTAAGGCCTAAAAAACTAAGAGTATTAAGTGCCAAGTAGGCCTTCGACTCATGTCTCTTGCAGAGCCGCTGGAGAAGGGATTGCCCAGCTACCGCCTCTCCTAAGCGCCCAAGATGCCGTAGTAGTCTCTGAGAAGTGACAAGGCTAAGAAGTTTCCATAGAGACTCATGAAATACTGCCTTGTTCGCAGCCGCCTGGGGAACTCCAATGGCTCTTCTTAGGTCCTTTCTATGAATAACTTCAATACGCCCAAGCTGTGATGGCGAGGGGTAAATTTAAGGTTATTGATACATTATGCGACTGACCGCCAGCGCTTCATGAAGTTTGACCATTGAAGAAGGATGGTTTCCCCATTTTTCACTTGCAATTCTACGGATCGCACTGAGACGCGAAGATAGAGATGAAACAATCGCGTCGACAGCTTTTCGCCACTGTGGCCGGGAGTAAATAATGACACCCAGGAAGTGCGTGTGATTAAATTGGCGGATGCAAGAGTGACCAAGGTCTATCTTCAACCGCGCTTGACGTCTTCCTACACCTGGAAACAGAACAAAGCCGGATTTTTCCACAGATATAGACAATCCCTAACATTGAAGTTAAGCTTGTACCAAAAGGAGAGCCTGTCGAGCAATGAGGGCTAATCGCTTGTGTTGGTAGCAACTAATCCAAATACAGATGTCGTCGGCATGTATTGACATACGCACTTGGATGCAATTTTTTTGCAACAAATCGGGAAGGCCAGCCAATCTTAACTTTGCATGGGTTACAAACTAATTCAGTTTACAGTCCAGTAGGCAGACCAAACTGTTAGAAAGGTGCTTTCGTCTGTACATTAACGTCATGAAGTCTCTTTTGATGCTCGTGTCTACAGAGGCAAAATGGTTTGGTTTATAGGGGTTTAACGTCCCAAAGCGACAAAGGCTATGGGATGCCGTAGTGAAGGGCTCCGGAAATTTCAACCACCTGGGGTTCCTTAAGTTGCACTGACATCGGACAGTACACCGGCCTCTAGAGTTTCGCCTCCATCGATATTCGACCGCCGCGGCCGTGGTCGAACCCGCATCTTTCGGGTCAGCAGCCGAGCGCCATAACCACTGAGCTACCGCGGCGGCTCGAGCAGGCAGCTATAGTATGCTGGGTAAGTCACTATAATGATTAAAGTGTAATGAATGCTATACCGCGAAGGATGATACCAATAATAAAAATTGTTATATTTCTGCAAATCAGCGAGAATGCCGTGGTCACTAGCTCCTCATTTTGTGCCCTTCCTGGTACACGTTGCTGTGCCAGAAGCTATTGCCCATCCAAAGCAACGAAAGCTTCTCCAGCTAGCCGCCTCCTAAAGCCAAAAAGAGCAGAAACACGCTCAGCGCCACTCATCTCTCTGCCCTGCGAGCACCGAAGAAACGCAGAGGCGTATGCCACGGTGATCAGGAACCGCAACTTCCGCCGGACAACCCGGGGAACGATATCGAGCGGCACCACGAATTTTGCTTCCCGCCCGGCGCACGGGACATGTGTGAGCATGTTGGCTACGCGCGCCGTCGCGAAAGGTGGAATATGAAGTGCCCGACGTAATCTGTAAATTGCCCATAAATGATAGTAAAAATGAAGGTTACAGTGTAACCGGCATATTACTCACAAACTACAGTAAAAATGAAGGTTGCGGCGTAAGCTGTAAATTGACCGCTGTCGACTGCAAAATTAGAGTAACGCTTACAGCGTTAAAAAGTATTCTGAGCGTTGTTCGTTTCAATAATGGAGGTGCTCAAATTTGATAAACTGTAAGGTTACTATAGGATTGGAGTGTAAGCCTACACAGAAGGGCGAGGTTGCGCGGCAAAGCATGAACAATAATGCCCCACTGCGCACATTCTGCCGGCGCCGCCATGCGGCCGAGCGCCAGAATGTGAGCAGTGTGGCATTGCCCCCCTTTTCGAGGCAATCCGTTCCGCGGGTCTGTCTCTCAAGCTTGAAAAGTGCCACTTCGCATTTATGGAACTCAAATCTCTTGGCCATATTGTGAGCGCTCAGGGCGTTAGCCCCGACCCCGAAAAGACAGCCGCCGTTGCTGCATTCCCCAAGCCAACAGATAAACGAAGCTTGCGTCGTTTTCTGGGACTCTGCGCCTATTATCGGAGGTTCGTTCAAAACTTCTCGAAGCTCGCAGAGGCCCTAACTCACATTACCAAAGAAGCCGAACCCTTCTTCTGGGGTCCGGATCAGGAAAAACCTTCACAGAATTTAAAGCATGCATCCAATCTACGCCTATTCTTGGCCACTTCGACGAGGAAGCCGACAGGGAACTGCACACAGAAGCCAGCAATGTTGGCCTCGGTGCGGTGATTGTGCAGTTCCAAGACGGTGCAGAACGCGTGACAGCATACGCTAGTCGCACGTCGTCCCTTTCCGAAGTGAATTATTCAACCACAGAAGAGGAGTATCTGTCTATGGTTTGGGCAGTCGCGAAATTTCGTCCGTACCTGTACGGCCGTCCGTTTCGAGTCGTGAACGATCATCACTCCTTTTGTTGGCTTGCGAACCGGAAAGATTCCTTGGGGCGGCTTGCACGGTGGAGCCTTCGGTTGCAATAGTTCGACGTCACAATCGTGAATTAGTCAGGCCACAAACATAGCGATGCTGACTGTCTCTCCCGAGCACCTCTTCCGTGCCCATCGGCTGAGTCCAAAAATGATTCTGCTTTCCTCTACGCTCTCACCACATCAATAGAGGGCCGATTGCGAACTGCTGCCCTCATCGAGTACCTCGAAGGAACCGCTCCGTCTCCGCCCTGACTCTTTTCGCGTGGACTCTCATTGTTTTGTACACGAGATGGAGTCCTCTACAAGAAAAAATTGTCTGTGGTTTAGCTCTGTATAAACCAAGTCGAATTGCGAAAGCTTCGTTTCCTCGGCACGTCGTATACGCAGCGTCTCATTCCGACACTCTCGAGAATTCAAAGCGGTCTCTTCCGCAGTTGAAGAGTCGCTAAGGGAGGTGTCACTTCTTCTAGCCGCATCTGCGTTACGACGCTTCTCGAGTCTTCCGGCGCGTTCTTCTGGCGTCTCTTGACCGCGTTGTCTCTTGCTCGCTTCGTTCTGTCGTTGTTGCGTCTCTTTCGCGCTCTCCATAACGACTGCAATATGCACGCCGTTTAGCTAAACGTTGTTCCCGCTCTTCATCCGTTTCTTCCGCACGCCGCCGCTTATTAGCTGCAGCACATAGTTGCAGCTTCACCTTATACACATCATCCGACATACCGTGGAGGATTCGCTGCGACGACTGCGACGAGCCGAGTTGGGGTCCGCTTTTCCACAGCTGGCATGACGTCACGTACAGCGAGCGCCCCTCGTGGTAGCGGCGCGCAGCTGCAGCATGGAGGATTCGCTGGGACGATCGCGACGAGGCGAGTTGGGGCCCCACTTTTCCACAGCTGGTATGACGTCACACATAGGTCACGCTAAAGGTCAATGGTGGATTCTCCGGGACGACGGCCAAGAGGGGAAACCTCGAGCAGTGTTGCTTTCGCAATAAAACTACGGCCCGACCGAAGCTGCGTACCTCCTTATAGTCCCATCCGCGCTTCGTCAGGAAGTTCTCACTGCATGCCACGACGACCTTCTGGCCACCTCGGATTTTCCAGAACATTGGGACGCCTCCGCCAAAAGTACTACTGGCCTCGGCTTGCTGAGGTTGTCCAACATTACGTTAGAACCTGTTGTGAGTGTCAACGGCGGAAGATACCACCGACAAAACCGGCCGGTCTTCTGAAGTCAATTGATCCACCTCAAATCCCATTTCAGCAGGTCGACATGAACTTACTAGGCCCATTCCCTGTGTCCTCCAAGGGTAAACGGTATATTGTTGCTGCCACTCACTACCTCAGCCGCTACTGTGATACCAAGGCTCTTCACCGTGGCACCACGGCTGAAATTGCACAGTTCTTTGTTCACCACAATGTGCTTCGCCACGGCGCCCCCACGGTCATATTTACTGATCGGGGAACCACGTTTACGTCGGCTCTTACACATGAGATCCTGCGTCTCAGTGGCACCACTCATAGAAAAACGACTGCTTACCATCCTCCAACGAATGGACAAACTTAAAGGCTGAACATCATTGCAGACAGGGTGTCTATGTATGTCGACGATGACCATCGAAACTGGAACGAAATACTTCCTTACGTCACGTTTGCGTTTAACTATCCTCCAAGAAACGACGCGCTTCACTCCGTTCCGTTTGGTGTATGGCCGTGACGCCCTGACCATGCTGGACGCCATGCTGCTTCCCGGTTGTGCCCTCTCGTCTGTAGCGGGCACTGGCCAATTCGTTCGTGACGCAGAAGCCGCTCGCCATCTTGCTAGACACCGAATTCGACACCAGCAGGAAACCGATGCCCGGCGCTACAACCTCCGCCACAGGGAGGTGATTAACAAGCCCGGCGAGCACGTCTGGGTATGGAGCCCAATACGTTTGCGCGGGCGCTCTGAAAAGCTTGTGCGCCGCTACTTCGGCCCCTACGAGGTGATACGTCAACTCAGTGAGGTGAACTATGAAGGGTTCCCGCAGGGCACTGCCCGCTCTTTTCGGCCGCCCAAGTCTGAAGTTATTCACGTGTCGCGCATGAAACCGTATTACGCCCGTTAGCCGATGGCAGGGTTCACACTCAGTGCCGGCGCCACACACACGTTTGCACTTTCGGTGCCTCTATATTGTTTCCCCCTTGGCGGTGGTATCGAGGCGATGCCTTTTGAAAGGAGGGGGGCAATGCCACACTAGGGTCCCTAGAAATACTTGCTAGTCTGGCGTCCGCCGGCTGCGGCGGGGTCTGCTGCTGAATTACCGCCGCGGTGGCGCTGCGAGCAATCGGTGTGCCTTGACAGCCACGGCGTCTGCGGTAGACGCGCGCGTTTCGCCCCGCGAAACGAATTCCCTGCGTGTTTTCAGATGACTTGCGCATGCGATTGCACTGATTTTTTTTATTTCAGCTTAGCCGTGGTTTTTCAATGCGCAGTTCAGTCATCGGCGTAGGGACGCAAACGATATTTTTGCGAACAAATTTTGTGCGCGTACTCCAGAGTCGAAGGCGAAACGAACCCACTTATTTTTACACCCTATTCCCCTTTCTGAATACTGCTTCCATGCCGTATTATATACCGTCTTCTGAGGAATTTAAATAAAAATATCCTTGCATCAAGAACGTTACCCACGATTCTAAACCACATGACCGTGTGCGCGCGCAACAGAGCGCTATTTAGAGCGGCATTTTCATTCATACTATTGATCCGATGTCAACTTCTGCGGACTCTGAAGCTAAAAAAGACTGAACACTGGAAACTTCTAGAAGCACGCACAATTAAAACATGTAAGATGAGAACCTGAGTCCTGTAAATCATGTGCTTTAGGCAAACTGCAGGAACGTATTCCTTAGTGCTTAGGCAACCGAGTTACAGAAGTAATGAACACAAGCATGCATTCTAAGCAGTTCTTAGAATCCCGTGCTTGGTAAAATAGCATTATTAGCCCATGCTGTGTAGCTCACACGACCTGCCAGGGAAAAGATACCCAAGGATCAGTAATGTATAGCACAAAATAAAAATCATTGTTAAACACATTTATTTCCATCACTTTGCACTCAGGCTGCCCACATTTTTGTTTGCACCACCTCCTGGCATCTTCTCATCTTTAACAGCTTCGGCTGCTCTTTTTTGGCAGCCCTCTCAACATTGATTGACTTCATGTAGAAGCGCAGGCGAAGCAGAATAGAGAATTTGATTATGGCGTTAAAAATTCACGTCCATGTTTCACACAGCCCAGAGGCGGAAAATGTACATGTGTTAAAAAATCAGCGAAGTCAACTATATGCTCTTCTCGTGCAACTTGTTCAGACTAAAATAAGTGGTGAAGCTGTCTTGAAGGACGGTGATAATTATGTTATTCAAGGGGCCAGACGGATACAGTAAGCCACCATTAGCATATTTTGGAGTGAAAGCTGCAACCCGATCATTTTCTGTATAGCCACTGTTTTTAAGTCGTCAAGGCTTAAGCACAGTCTATGCACTGGCTTTTTTTCAGTGCTTTTCTAGCCCGAGATACCATAAGTTAACAACTCGTGGCTTTTTCTTGTCACACAGGCACTATCGTCAGAGGCAATACTTGTACGTGGCGCGCGAGAAACCAATGCAATTTTTACATCATGAGCGCTCCTTTATGAATTAGTTTGTCGAGTATAGGCAGCATATTCTCACTGCACGGCTGTTTCTTCGCAACCGAAACTAAGGATGTGACCACTTCTGGAGCACAGTTTCCCGATGGTGGTAGTTTCGCAAGATTGTAGAATGTGAGTACATTAACAGTAACCAAATACAGAGCGGCATTCCGATGGTCAAAGATCCTGATGATTGCCGAACAATGCTAAATACGCTTTCAAGTCTGTCTTGGCTCAAGTTTGCAGTCATCACATACTTAAAACGATGTGTGCTGAGATCTGCATCTGCGACTAAGTGTGCTCTGAATTGAAACACGAAGTCCCTCTGCTATGCTCTTGCTCAACAACCCGCCGATTGTGGCCTTTGCATAAATTTCCGACTTTGTGAGGTGTTCAAGGAACTCCTTAAAATAAAAAGTTTGTTGACTGCGGGTATAACGCTGCTTTTGGCACACGCGCAGTCATTATCCTGATAAGCTTATTTATTCTTTTGCAAAAGATTCAGTGCCTTCCACGAAATCATAAGACTGTCCTAACGGGGTGCAATAAATAAAAAGACCTTTAATTATATGATCACCAAATAGCTGGAATGCTGGAGCAACTCTCGTTTTCTCAAAAGAATTGGGATTCAGGTGCAATCTGGTAATCTTCGGCATGGCTTTAAGCGAAACACTCTTGCTGTCCATTTTCCAAGCTTCTCGGATCGGTTTGAGCGTGCACCCGACCCTTAGGTGCGTTAAACCATTCGCGTGCAAATGTATTTCGCACGTTTTTGACTAGATGGTGGAAATCTGAAGGAAAGTCAGATGGCGAATTCAACTGGCAAGATGTGACGCTTGTCACGTTGTCTAGACATGACGCGATCACACATACATAAGAACACACACACCAACGCACACGCGAGTCAGCGTTCATGGATTTCGCAAAAAAAACACCAGTATTATGGGCTTGCGACCAAGGAGCAGCGCGCACCACTACCGCAGCCGCGGCACGACCGCTCCTGCAAGCACGACGTTCCGAATGTGTGCAGCGCCCCCTGCGCATTCATTCGAGGCGCGGCCAACCGGTTCCGTAGAGAGCTCTGCGCGAACGGCAGACTAGCAAGTATTTCTAGGGACCCTAGCCACACTGATCACATTGTCGGCGCCGCCATGCGGCCGAGTGGCATGCCTTGGCTCGTGATGGATCTAGGAAGACGACGTTTCAGCTCCGATGTCGTAATCTCCTATGGAAATTTCCTTGTTCATGCCACCACACATCGGCCAATCCCCCCATGTGGGCATGTGCCATGTTTTAAGAGCAAGAGAGAGAGAGAGAGTAAAGTTTATTGTTCCAATTGAGAGGTTTGGTTGCGTGCCCGGAGACTGCCGATGTCTTCCAGGCTGAGCGTGGTTGGCGCCCCTAGTCCAAGGCACCACTGTCCCTGGCGATCCGGCATGCGTGGCTCACTAGGTCCCTTTGGACCTTAAGCTCGCTGCTGGTTAGCCGGTCCTCCCACTGCTCCGCATTTGGGTCTTTATATTTCGGAACGCTACATTGTGTGTACATTCCCATGTGATATGATAGAACGTGGGGGTTGCCCCGCACCACGGACCTGTATCCGTATACTGCTCTGGATACATCTTATGTAGGACATGAAGGTTGTAGAAGGTCCCTGTTTAGAGTCTTCTCCAGCATGTCGCCTAGTATTGTGTTAGCTGAGGGTGTGGCTGGGGGTATTTGCGCCTTCTGCCTTTAATGAGGTTGAGGATAGCTGCGTACGTGAGCTCCACCGTCATCACCGGGCCGTCCGAGGCATTTGACGCACCAGCTCGGGTAGTGAGCTCGCGAGCTAGCTTGTCTGCCTTCAGATTGCCTTTCATTCCGGCGTGTCATGGTACCAAGTAGATCCTATGTTGGATCTTTTCATTGGTACGCTTCGTTTTCAAGAGTATCTTTTGTGCTTTCTTATTGATTCTTCCTGCCATGTAGCGTCTGCACGCTTCCTGGGAGTCAGTTAAGATTGTGAGAGATTTGTTGGTGCGATAGCCCTCGGCTGCCGCTAGGGCTACGGCTATCTCTTCTGCCTCAGCTATCGTTCCATCTCTCGTGGATGCACCGCTGATGAGGTCACCTTCCTTCGTTGTTACAACCGAAACTGTTTTCTTGATGCTTTGGCTGCGATTCCATGGATACAGTGTGGCGTCAGTGTACACTACTCGATCTTGTGTGGCTATCTTCGTTTCTACATATTTAGCTCTTGCCTGTCTTCTTGCTGCGTGGAGGTTCGGATCCATATTCCTGGGTATGGGACTAACATGGAAGGTTCGACGTATTTCATCTCGGATGTTTTCCGACCTGTCCTCGATGTCCAAGGCTTCTTTATAGTTCAGCCTTCTTAAGAGGGCCCTTCCTGTTGTCGAGTTCCTTAGCCTTTGTATTTGCGACATGAATTGTGCCTTACTAAGCTCATCAAAAATGCTGTGCAGCCCCAGTTCTGCCAGCTTGTCGTTTGACGTGTTTCTTGGTAATTTCAGAGCTGTTTTGTAGGCTGTTTTGATTAGAACCTCCGTCTGATTTTCCTCGCTTTTGAGCATGTTGTGGTATGGTAGTGAGTAGATTATTCTGCTGATGACTAGGCTGTTCACTAGTTTCAGCGTGTCGCACTCCTTCATGCCGTATCTTCTGGATGATATTCTGGTTATCATGCGGCAAACTTGTTCCGTTGATTTTTTAAGGAGGTTTATCGTGTGGTTGCATTTGCCGTTGCTCTGTAGCCACATGCCTAAAATTCGAATAGTCTCCTTTTCCGGGTTGGTGTTGTCCTCGAGCTTTATTTCTTTTTTTTTTTTATTATTCGAGAAGTGTGCCATGAGGCATAAGTTGAAAAAGGAAAGGGGGTAAGGAATGCACGGGATTGAAAGTTAAAAGAAGCAGTGAAGAACCGTTGCGCTGAGGTAGTCGCAGAGGTTGTTAATAAAACGCTTGTCCATTGTCCACTTCACGAAGTCACTTTCGCGGTTCCACCGCAGGCCCACCTCCCTGAGGAGCCGTTTTCTGATAGCAGCCGTCGCTGGGCACGTCCACAACAAGTGCCGCACATCACATATGTCCGGTGCAGCGCTACAGTGAGGGCACCTGTCAGGTACTGGCAGATCTTTGGCACGCCACCGATGACGGACAGATGGTGTCAGAGCCGCCCCTGCCCGAATCCGGCGCACGGATACCTCCTCCTGCCGAGTAAGACTACGGGGGAGAGGGTGCGAACACGGAGGAATTAGAGCGCGTGTTCGCTGGCGCAGAACTTCGGAATCGGAAACGTGGGACAGGAACGGATCTGGGGGAAGAGGGGAAGGTGGCGGATCGTCTAATGTATGAAGATGAGTCATAGCATTCGCTTGAATGTTATGTGGATCCTGGGCATGGCCGCGAATCCAGTGTATGCGCACAGGACATGGATACTGTGCGCAGAGCACATGAATAGATTGTGAAATCTGGAACGTTCGTCGAACAGCCTTCAGCTGTTTAAGGGCGGCGCGGGAGTCGGTGTAAATGTGAACTGTATTGAATGTTGGAACGAGCGGAAGGGAAGCAATGGCATTGTAAATGGCTTGAAGTTCCAATGCCAGGGGAGTGCACGTATCCGCAGTATACGTCGCGCGAGAGTTGAGATGCGGATGAGATGGACTATACACAGCAGTAACTCCCCTCTCTGCAGAATGAGATGCATCCGTGTATAATATGCACCCTTCAGGCAGATACGCTGCTGATACCGACGGGGAAACAGTGGGGCGATTGTCAGTGAGCTGGCAATAGGACCACGGTGGAAGTGTCTTTAAACGATGAAGTTTGAGAGACTGTTTTCGAGCTCTATTTGCCACCCGTTGGTCGATGATCTCACTGAGTGTATTAAGTTGGGCGAACTCCTGTAGCACAGGTATGGGTGTTAAACGAGGCAGATATGTTATGACGCGCATAGCCTCACGATTGATAGCTTCAAGGGAGTCCCACTGTCTGCGGGTGAGACGTTGAAATTGAGCCTGATATACTATCCGTGGCTGAAGGATAGAGCGCACAAGCTGGCGGGCCGTATGAGCACGTGCGCCACCAGAGCGCATAGCTATGCGACGAATCAGACCTAGAGTAGCGTGAGCCGATTTACGGGTGGCTGTCAGCCACGGGGTGCCAGTCCCAGATGTATGGAGGAGACGACCAAGAATACGAACAGTTTCTACCTGAGGAATCAGAGAATTATGTACCGTAAAATTTAAAGGGGGAGCTTTCCGTAAGGCGGCTTTATTTCCAATTCGAATGAAACATGATTTAGTAGGAGAGAGTGTTAGACCCAAAGGTGGGAGGCGAGATGTCAATACATCCAGCGCGTGTTGAAGGACCGACTGATGAATAGACGCATCTGGATGACAGCACCACAAGGTGATATCATCGGCATATGCAAGCACGCGGATAGAAGGGATGGTCTCTAGGGCTCGAACCAGAGGAATTAAAGCCACATTAAATAATGTGGGGGCGAGAACGGAGCCCTGCGGCACTCCTCTATTGGAAGTGAAATTACCAAAGGGCTTTCCGTGGACACGCACGCTGAAGGTTCGATTTGCTAAAAACGCGTGAATGGAGAGGAGGAACCGGTGAGGGAGACCAAGAGTTTGAAGGGAGGCAAGAATGGCAGAGTGAAGGATGTTATCATATGCCTTTGTTATGTCTGTAGCGATTACGGTTCGTACAAGGTGACTCTGTGGAGAGTGGTCAAGCACGTCAGCAGCCAAAGTAGCAAGGCCGTCCTCCGTTCCAATATGTGGGCGGAAACCAATTTGGGAATCTGGGTAACAATCATGGGATTCCAGCCACCATGATAAGCGTGCGGCTAGAATGTTTTCATAAAGCTTGCAGATGGTAGGGGTAAGGGAAATTGGACGAAGGGCCGAGAGAGATACTGGAGGCTGACCTGACTTGGGGATTGGAACCACAATAGAATGCTTCCAGTCTCCCGGCATGACGCCAGAAAGCCACACTTCGTTAAAAGTAGCAAGTAGGGTTTCCAAAGCCCTCCCTTCCAAGTTACGGAATAAGGAGTTAGGTATGCCGTCGTGCCCGGGAGTAGTAGTAGTTTTTAAACGGTCAATGGAGGCCAGCAGCTCTGCCATGGTGAGGTCAGAAGTAATCCCATCGGGGGGCTCTGTTACCGATAAGTCAGGTGGAGACGTAGCGGTGCAGTCATGGTTTGGAAAAAATTGACGGGCCGCTTGTTGTGCAAATGTGTCCTCATCCACATTTAGCGCGAGGCGAATGCTCTCTGTGTAATCTGCAACCTGAGAAGGGCGCTCCATGGCGTGAAACACTCTCCAAAGATGTCGATTGCCCTGCGTAGAGGACACGCGGGCACACCATGCAGCCCAGCGTTGCCTGCCTAGCCGCTTTGCATAGCGCCGCGCCCGTGCGGTAGCGCGGTGAAGAGTAGGAAGAGCCGAAGGGTCATCGGGGTGACGAGTAGCGTAAAGATCCGCCTGGCGACGAAGAGCCCACAGATTCAAGAGATGTATGTCCGGGTTTGGTTCATCTTCATTTACAGTAGTGGTAATAGTGTGAGTAGCGAGAACATCAGATAGAGTAGACAATGCTGAAGAGGGGTTGAATGTAGATAAATGATTGTCTGCGCGTACAGAATCCCATGATGTTATTCGTACAGTGCGGCGTATTTTCCGTAGACGCGTAGGCGTGAGGGAGATAAAAATAGGGCTGTGATCGCTACCCCAAGTATCAGAATCAACAGCCCAACGAGGGTTACCGGGGCCTAACCACCAAGTCAAATCAGGTGAATACGGGCCACCTCGTGGGCGGGTAGAAGTATTCGGGTGGTTTAAAAGTTGAAAGGAATTATCTGAAAAGCTCCCTTGGATGTGTGAACCCCTTGAGGAATCCGATGGGTAACCCCACGCAGTGTGTGCGCCGTTGAAGTCACCGCCAACTAGAATAGGGATACCCGAGTTGGTAGAACGTAGAAAACGAACCCATCCCAGATTTGGAGATGCGGAGCCAGGACGACTATAAAAAGAAACTAGAATAAGGGGTGTGCGTGCAGGTTTTACGAGAAGGGCGACAACCTCTTGACGTGTGTTGCACCACCGTGAAAGGTCGAGCGGTGTGTGCGGAACTGAACTGTGAATATAAATTGCAGATTTACCTGGGCTGAGGGAGGAGGCGGTGCAACGGCGATCAGGGATAGATGGTGAATGGTATGCGCAGAAACCTGAAAGGCGTGGGAGTGCATTATGCTCTTGCAGTAGGAACGCCCATGCCCTCAGCTTTCCGTCGCGAAGGCGGATGTTCACTTCAGAGGCCTTATTAGCGAAACCGCGACAGTTCCACTGCACCACCACCGATGATGATGCGCTATCCATGACGAGGCCGAAGAGCTTCCACGATGAGGGATGTCACCTGCTTCATCAGCGCTAATATCTTGTCCACTGTCGGGGTAGTCACGGCTAACAGGTGGTCGGCACCTGATTGTGGGCCAGTGCTTACCCTAGGTGATTCCTCTGATGATTGCTCCCGAGTTATGAGAATTCTTCGAGAGGATTGAGAACGACGCTGTTCCCGGCGCTGGGTGAGTTCGTCTAGTCGGCGGCGAGCCTCCGCGATTGCATTGTCTAAAGCTGTGTCTTCATCTGTAGTATCCACATGTGATGGATGCACTGGACGTTTGGGCGTACCATTTGATCCGGGAAGGTGAGCCGCTTGTGCATATGTACGCTGGCGAGGAGACATATGGTGAGCAGCAGGCTCAGATAAAGGAAGTTCAGGGAAGTCGTTGTCGTCACATGCGAGAGCTGCAAAGCGATTACTTGTAGGAACATCCATTTTTGCAGGCGACTTGGGAAACTTCTTCGCTTGCTTCTTCTTTGGACAAGCGGGGGAGCGAATGTCATGGTCCGGCGATTTGCACAGGGCACAATGAGCTGTTGGTTCATTCATGTCGGCCACAGCTGCTGGATTAGGGCAGGTATTTTGCAAATGTCCTTCTTTGTGGCAGTGATAGCAAAAAATACGACGAGGTCGGAAGGGCTGTGGTTTGACGATCGCACCGTAGTAGGTAAGGTACTTCGGGAGAGTCAACGGGCCTTGCAGGATGAGCAGGTATGAGCCCCGGCGACCCATAGGCCGTGCTTGCAGTACAACATGAGTTGAGCAGCGAATATTTGCGCGCACCTCCTCGGGAGGGCTCGTGCTGTCGACATGATAAACCATGCAGCGGAGTGTGTCAGGACCAGATGCAAAATATATTTGCACCGGGACATGCTTGCTGTCATACAGGGGAATCCGCGTAACTGCGCAAAGTTTCTGGGCGTCCATCAAGGATGACAAGTTTACCGTGATGGTGTTCGATGGGCGATGGACGACAAACCCGCAGTAGTTCGAAGAGCCAAGGGCATGGTCAATTGTGGCTTGAACATTCCGGGCAGGGATGGCAGTCATATCAAAGCGCAATGTAGGCTTGATGGTAACGCGGAACGAGTTCGCAGCAGGCGGAAGAGAGCCTTGACTCACGGGAGGCATCTGTGGAGGAGGCTCAGACGCTGGTGACGGCCCTTGGTGGGAATACTGAACTGGCGCGACGGGCACAGTTTCTTGAGGGAGTGCCACGGGCACGGAGGCGGTAGAGCAGTCCATGTCACAGGCCAAAGTCGTAGCATCGGAAGACGGCGCAGGCTGGAGGCCTAGAGGCGCTGACGATTGCGTGGACGTGGAGGCTGCGTCAGGTGGCAACACAGCGGGCATCCGCGTAGCCGTCGTCGACAACGCAGAATCCATGCAGACGCGTAGCGCGGCCTCGCTCGGCAGCGCCGAGCTAAGCCTAGCTTGCCCCTGAGGGTTCCGGTTGGGTTTTCTCACTTGAGAATGCGCCCGCCGTGCCGGGAATTTCTCCGTAGGGGCGTCGTCAGCATTCGGTCGCACGGAGGGCACTGTCCGACCCACGCCACACACGAGAAGACAGCGAAAAGCGAAAACACAGACCTAGAAGCAGACACGTATCCACCCACTAGGTCTTCGTCTTCTTCTAGCTTTATTTCTAGTCTTGCATCCGTTGGTTTCTTTCCTGTCCTAAGGATTTCCGATTTTTCGGTTGAGCAGGTTAAACCCCTCGTTTTGGTGTATTGCTCGATGCAGGTTGCTGCCTCTTGCAGTTGCTGTTCCTTCTGCCCCAGTGATTCCTGGTTCGACCATATAGTTATACCGTCCGCATATATGGCGTGTCCTATGCCCGGGATGTTTGCAAGTTTCCTTGCCAGACCGATCATGCTTAGGTTAAAAAGGATTGGCGATATAACCGATCCCTGCGTTGTGCCTTTATTTGGTGTGTCTATAGTACCACTTCTTACATCTCCCAATCCTACTGTGGCCGTTCTTTCTGTCAGGAAAGATCTTACATAGTCGTGGATTCTCCTTCCGCAGTTGGTATTGTTGATGCCTTCCATTATAGCCGCGTGGCTAACGTTGTCGAAGGCCCCTTTGAAGTCAATTGCCATAATTATCTTTTCTCCTTGCTGCGGGGAATTGGCAATTACCTCATGTTTGAGTTGTAGCAGGATGTCTTGCGTTGACAGGTTTGCCCTGAACCCAAACATGCTATGGGAATACAGCTCATTGTCCTCTAGGTAGTTCTGAATTCTTTTGGTTACAATTCTTTCATAGAGCTTGCCGAGGCAAGATGTGAGTGAAATGTGCCTCAGGTTTTCTATGTGTAGTTTCTTTCCGGGTTTGGGGATCATTAAGAGCAAGAAGAAGAAGATGCGAGCTACTGGTCTTCTTGGCCATCCGATTAAAATCCCCTTTTAAGTCGCCCTACGTTTCTCGGCGACAATATGTACCAACCACAAGTGCGGGAGTGAAAATCTGTGGTGTATACAGGACAAAGGCAAAGAACTCACACAGCTAATGTCACACTGTGCTAATGAGGCCAACAAGCGATGGCCTGTCATGTGTTCTATTTTACGCCACATTCTTCTAGAGAAGTCAGGAAAGGGTGCTGAGTATCTTCAACGCACCAGGCATTCTCAGCCCTCATTGGCCAATCGTCGCGTCTGGGACAACGTGCCAGGCCAAAAATTATTTATGGGTCTGCCACGATGCTTGTTCGACGGAAAGCTCTGCAATGCGTAATTAATGCACAAGTAACGCATCCGAGACACACTGCCGAGTTATTCGCTCATACGTATGCGATGCCAAAAAGGGCATGGAAAGTATTTTCAAGCACGAATCGTGGGACCTTACTGTATAGACGTTGATCACAACGCTGATTACATCATATCCCAAAACTTGGTCCCAAACTGGCTGACAGCGTCTGCCCGCAGCTTTGTACCCACCTCACGCACGCACGCACGCACGCACGCTCACACAACATACACGCACACACAAAAAATATAACTGGCGTCATCGGCGTGAAAATTTTGCGCACGGTGTCGTTAACTGATACCGAAGCAAAAGTAACTATGCTATACCCAAGACTACAAGAACAGAGGCTCTTCCTTGTCGGCAATGCGCAGAGACATGACAAAATGTAAGCTGACGAAGAGGTAGCTCGCGCACGGCCAGACATTGCACCATTGGTCGTCTGCCTCAAATGGCGCTGCATTCAAATGCTGGTGCCGCAGTCAAATGTACTGTCTATGATCACCTATTGTGGAATTGTAAAGAGGAGCCGCCCCCGAAATCTCTAATACACGTTCCTACTCTCGAGCAGTGGGAGACCGTGTTGGTCAGCTCAGACTTGGGAGTTCAAACCCGGGTCATTGAATGGGCTACCCAGGTCGCAGTCAGCCGTGGACTGATAGCCACCTAGCACGGATCGTCTGCATTCTGCCTTTTCTGACGAATTAAATGTTTTCCAATCCAATCCAATACTGTCTGAGGTGCCCAAAATCCAAAACGAGTCGGATATATTTAAGATAAATACTTAAATACTCCAGAAATTTATAAAGGGCAGATATTTCTCAGTCGCGCTGCACATTTTCCTGTATATTTCCTGATTGCAGCACTGTGTATCGATAAAAGACAAGCGGACGCAGAATTTTTTTTTAGGCTACCTTAAAGAAGCGTGAGTTTTGGACGCCACGGAAAAAAAAAATTGCCGCAACCAATATGCAGGTTCTCTATGAACTGCGAGAGCATCCCGCATGATACTCACGACGCCTGTAAGTTTGAATACAACGACGCACCCGATCAAAACGCACGACAGAATTTTTTGTCGCGCATCTGTCGCGCGACACAATTTTGTGTCGCAAGACAAGCTGTCTTGTCGTGCCTTCTGTCGTGCGACAAGCTTCGTGTCGTGGGTTCTTTCGCGCGACAAAGTTGTTTGTAGTAGGTTCTGCCGCACGACAGACATCTTTCCTGCATTTTGTCGTGTGAAGAAGGTCCCTGTCGCAGCATTTGTCGCGCGACAGGTTTCTGTCGCAGGTACTGTCGCGCGACAGAGGGAGTCGTGCCGCGCGACAGAGATTGCGCGCCTCAGCAAAGTTGCCTGTCGTGGGTTCAGTCGCGCGACAGACTTCTAGCGCGCCTCTTTTCACGCGACAAAAGTACCTGTAGTGCGGCCTGTCGCGCGACACAACAGCTTGTCGTGGGATATGCCGCGCGACAGATACCTGTCGTGGGATGAGTCACGCGACAGATACCTATCGTGGGATGTGTCATACGACAGATTCCTGGTGAGAGTAATAATTTTACTGCAGAATTACAGAAATACTGTCGTGCGGTCGTGTGACAGCGATAGGATCAAATTGACCAAAGATGCTTCAAAGCGCGTTCACTGTGGCGAGTCGCGAAGAGGATGCGAGGTGCTCTGGTCTGTTTGTGACGGGCACCGAGCGAAATGAAGTGCTCATTCACATTGGCGAATCGAGTTTTCAACTCGCTTCCCGCGACCTGGCTCTCTCACCGAACGAGAATTGGCTTAGAGGAGAGGCACTGCTCGAGCACTCACCTAATTCCATTCTGTTCCCACATGACAATGTGACGAAAGTAGTGCGTGCTCAAGAGTATAATGCGGCTTTGAAAGCCCTAAATCTGTATGCACAAGCAGCGAAGCCAGCGGTGCCTGCGTATCCGCACGCTCTTGCGGTGGCGGCATGTAGCTGCAGCCACGACAGCGCCTGCACACCAATCGGTTTGCGCAAGTCGAATGGCGCTACTGAAAGTCAGTGTCGTCTTGGCTTCTGTGACATGTTCAAGCCATGTAACATAATGTACCGCTACTACTATATGCGCAGAAAAAACCAAGGCACTTCTATGCGTCGCGGAAAAGAATGTCGTTAATCGTCAATCAGGGAAAATTACTCGCCATAACCATCCGGCTACACAAAGGCAGCATGTGTGTACATACACGCAGTTCTCTGTATAAATGTTCAAAGCAACCCCGATATCATTTTTCCGCACGTTTCAGTTTTAAGAGTGTCAGCTCTTACTACTTACGTTTGTCAAGGACACGTCTGTCTGCAGGGAAGGTCAAATTAGCCAAGACAGTTACCACACTATATCACATAGCAACAGCGGGCGCGTAGAGCCTCAGTTGTCACAGGTACCTTCGATCCGTTTTACATATGCCAGTATAGCGGCTATCGAAGTGGAACCCCGGGGACCCCCATTTGCATCAAATTTGGGGGCCGCCCGTTTGACGCATAACGATCGAAGTGGTGTCATTTGACTTGTCATGTTCCTGAGGATAAAATAAATATTTAGATGAAGCCCAAAATATGTGCGGGATTCGCACCGACGACCTTTTCGCCCCAAACCGTGCATTCCGGGGACTTCCAGACAGCCATAAGGCCTAATCGTTTGTCGCAGAGAGTTCCAGATGCAGTCAAACAATTCATCTTGTTGTAATGCACACGTTTATAAAATTCGTTAACTGATATATAAGGAGGAAACATACCGGATATAGCGAAGGTGGCTGTAAATCGCAATAGTAGTGCAAAAACTTTGAAGTAGATGACGCTGCTTGTATCTCAGAACGAATGTTTCCGAAACGAAATGCCCTCATATGTTTGTATTTTGTCTTCTCCACGTTTGCTGAGCACCCCGATCTAGCACCCCGATCTAAACACTTGAAGCTCTCGTAGCTAACGCTCTTAAGTTCAACGCTGATGCAGTGTTGGCGGAGAATTTGTTTTAGCGGCAGTGACGTGGTGCTTATCATAAAATAGCAAAAAAAAATACTTTACGATGTCGTTCATTGCCTTCACTGAAAATTTCATGAAGGTGACACGAAAATGTCGCTAAATATAGACAGCAGCGTATGCAGCCGAAGGTGAAATGCGGCGGCCGGCAAGTTTGTACCGATTTGATTCTCGGTCGAAATGAGAATAAAGTCTTGGGACTGACATCAACCGCGCGCTTTAAAGAGTTTCGCCTGCTTTGACAGTCTAGCTCCTGTGCACCCGCGCTCGGTCCTCTAAACTGCTCTGGTCCCAGTGTGACTGTGTGCTATGACAATCTGAGCGAAAAGGAGGATGTCGGGGGGTTTTGATGTGCACCACGGCTATACAGTTGAGCGACATGATAACGTACGGGCGCGGCATGCCAGCCTGAATACCGGCCGCCAGCGTCAGAAAAATGCGACAGTAATGTTTGTTCAAGTCCATACTAAGCCGTCGGATGAAGTATCGTTGGCCAATATCGAGTCGTTGGTAGAAGCGATAACAGGAATACAAACAAATGTCTCACCACGGCGCCTTTAATTGCTGCTGCTCAATCGCGGCTCCCCTGGCCTCAGCTGGCTCCGCTCCTGAAGGTGTCGCGGAAACCGAGCATATCTTTGTTTTACTATGAGACGAGATTCACAGTAAAACGATGACGAGAGCAGCACCTCAGCGCTAGCCAGTTTCGAAGTGCACTCAGCTGCTGCATCGATGCGAAACCGGCTAGGCTTAGCGACGACTAGGGCAGCCAGGGGGTAGCGCGTAGTTCATTGCCCGGCGCGCCCACGGGCGGCGTCGTTCCCGAAAGCTCGCCTCGCTCACTCCCGCTGGCTCACTGATTGGCTCAACAGCTTGCGACCTTCACTCGGAAGGCTGGAAAATCGAGAAGCGAGCGACTGGCACTGCGACTGAGCGATACTTTATGCCCACGCTTGCACTACTGGTGAACAACCTTTAACGCACATATGCTTGGAGTTCAGTTTCCTGTGTCGACTGTGCCAGTTGCGATCCTGTCTCGACTGCGCCAGTTGAATTTCCGCCTTCAGGTGGCGATGTGAGGAAACTACTTGAAGATGAAATCGGGGTTTCTTGATCACCCGGTGGTTCTACTCGCAAACATTCAGATTACTCAAGGAAAGGAGAAGGTTAACTATTTATTTACAACATAGGTAAAAAAAACGAGAAGAAACAAAGCAAGGAGAAAACTATTTACATGACTAAATCGTGGATCAGACGAATTCAGCCCCCGCTCAACCCAGAGCGCTTGGTTTTAAACCCTCTGTCTCCGCCCTTAGAGGGGACAGCAACCAATAAGATAACCAACGACCCATCTCGCCAATCAGTGGTTAGGGAAAGGAAAATAAGGTCCGCCCACTGATGAGAGATTGGGGAAAAAGGTCTGATTAAAACATTTGGGAAGGAGGTTTCAAATAACTACACAAACAACACAAATGCGACTTCCGTTCCCACGCCACCCACGGCACCACAGACGCTAGAAACATGTGCCGACGAGGTGATGACTCAGGTTGTTGACAGCAACAAAGAGAACACAGTCGTTAAGGGAAGTAGACAGTCGTTACAGGAATAGTGGGCTTACAAATGCGACTTCCGTTCCCACGCCACCCACGGCACCACAGACGCTAGAAACATGTGCCGACGAGGCGATGACTCAGGTTGTTGACAGCAACAAAGAGAAGACAGTCGTTAAGGGAAGTAGACAGTCGTTACAGGAATAGTGGGCTTCCGGTCACTCGGCTAATACCTCGTGCGCCCCCGAAGCCTCGTCAACCCCTTAACAACCACATGTCGTCAGCTGTACTTGGTTCGCGTTTTTCCCGGCGGGTCATCCCCGTGACGGCGCGGCGTAAACGAGGACCCCCGCCGCACGAAGGGGAGGCAGGGACTGGACGGGCCCCTTTGTTAGGGACTTTCGGCCCCGCTGGAGCGGCGTTCCTTTGCGAACACAAGATCAACGAGTTCGCGGAAAGGTCAGCGAACTCCACACTTGGGTTATCGGCTGCTTTGCGGCGAGTCTTGGTTAAGATCGTCCGCGACGCCATCGTCACCGTCCGTGACGCACAGGCTGAGAACTTCATTTCCAGTACGTGCCGAAACAACTCGTATTTTTCGTAACGATACGAGCTCGAAAACACGCCTGCTTCGATGCGCTAGTGCGCTCTTGCTTGTTAAACTACACGCGATCAGGATGCGGCGAGTGCTAGCCACTGTTGCATATTAGCTAAAGTGAGACGCAAGTATCGACGTAGTTTCGTAACGCAGTTGATATCAAAGCACTCCGCTTCTACTGGTCACCGATTAAGCTGTTAAGTTTCATGATCTCCGATGAGCGTGCCAGTGTCGCGCAAATTAATGCATCGCAGCTACTCTCCATAGTGCCAATTGCGTTCAACTTATCCACGATATTCGCCAACTTGAGATACGGCGCTTTTCTTCGCTCTCTTGGTCGCAACTTAGTGATTTTATCTGGCATCAAACGAAATTGCATTCTGTCAGCACCGTCGTCTGCTCCGTCGTCTGCTAGGGCATCCGGGTCGCTTCAGGGGATCACAGGATCGCAGCTTCTACAAACGACATGCCAGAAAAAGTAACTGAAAGCGCTTTAGTATTCTTAAATAATCTAAAAATAATTTAAAATAAATGCAGTGTCTTTGTTGTGAAGATAATATAAGTATTCATGGTTTAAAAAACAAATTTTTTTGTCGGTTGCAATTTTTCACCGACACGAAAGCGCAGCCGTCGGCGCCATTGCAGCGCAACCGACACGTCGTGTTTTGAATTATTTGCCTCTTTGAGGCATTGCTTGAGTACTTGTACGGCGGACACGTGTGAAGAACTCATTCAATAGGAAGGTGAGCAGGAGTGTGTTTTGGAAGCCAACGACCAGGATTTCGGCCTGTCAACATTGGCGAGTTTCAACGGGTAAGCCATGAAGAGTGCTGCGACGTCTTTTCATCTGTTAGGGGAACGAAGACTCCTGCGCGGTTTTACTAAGCCTGGATGAATCGCATGGCTGGTGAGTCCCACTCTGCGTTTCTTTGCTAATGATCTGTATTCACACGCGCTATTTGTATGCGGCTATATAGGGATGTGAGTGGAGGCAGTCCGCCTGTGGTTGCCGCAGCTATAATGCGGCGCCAAAAAAGCAGGGCCTATATCCTGCATGACAAGTGTTGTTCTCATTGTCTTTATGTGCATTTATTACTCGCGTGCCGTGGTAAATAAAAATGGCACCAGATATCACAACAGAGATACGCTTTCGCTTGCTAGCGCTTCGACACTCGGTGCAAAAGCATGGATTTGCACTGCGTAGAAGACGATGAGCGAGAAGTGCCGCGCGGCGGAGCGCTCGCGCTAGGCCAGCTGCGATCAGACAACGCACTATTTTGCTCAGGGTTAGTACTCATCGGATTAGTGCTTGTGCCTTAATATGCGTCATACTAAATTTTGAGACAGTAATCGCATGCGAAAGGCTAATTCATATTCATCGCCTTGTCATTTGTAAACTTGTCTGTGCTTCCCCAGTGGAACAGGATTTGAAGCAGTGTTATGTCAAAGTTAGATCAATCTTGCGTCTCCTGAGCTGTAAACGTTGATGCTTCCTCTCCTGAGCACTGCGAGCTGTCGGATATGCAACTGCACAATTATTTAGGATTTCTACCTTTTTTCTATATCCCTCGCTTTTGTGGCCCGTATTCAAGTCGTTCGCCATTGTCGATGGTTTTTTTGTTACTGATTTTCGCTTTGTTATTTATTCTTGGTTGCGTGCCATCAGCTGTGGTGCCGGCGATTCTCCGAGCTCGGAACTCTTCCCAGGCACGGGATCCTACCTACAGACCTCCCTTCGCCGCACTCACGAGTGTTCTTTGGTATTTTTTTGTTTCTCTTGCCTTTACTTGCATTGCCAGTCGACAAATTTGAGCAGCTTTTAATTGTATGCAGATTTGCTAAATGCGCTAGCAATTTTTCTATGATGCCAAGCTGTGCTGTGAGATATCAAGCTTCTTGCTAGTGAAGGCATGCTTTTTTCCATTCTCTCTTCTCATTTAACCAAGGCAGACTGGTTGCAACTTTCAATTTAATACCTAGACATTGGTGCATGGCACCATGATAGGAATTAATGAAAACCTGCACATCCTATAATCAAATTGGTGTGCGGTATTTCAGCCAGCTCATCTTTCAGTGTGGTTATAACAGTCGTTGTGACTCTTCTCAAAGAATGTATATGGGTGCATTACATAAAATCTGTTCATTTGTTTTGTCATGGGCTAGCTCATTGGTTTTTTATTTACATATATTACGTCTAAGTTTAGTTTTTAAAGCAGTAGACGATTTCCTCTCTTTTCATTCATGACATGGCTACAGCCACTGACAGCTGTTGCTCTGGATGTATTTATTTGCAGTTGCCAGCGGCCAGCATCTATTGGGCCATGCGTGCTTCCTGCCTTCGGCTGTGTCATCCCTCCTGATCCGTTCATGGTAATTCTTTTTCAGTGATGCATATCTTAGCTGCCTGTTTAGAAAAATATTTTCAATATAGGCTTGCAGCTAGGTTTAGAAATGCATGAAACTCTACATGCACTTCACAGCAGTACCTCCGCTTATAATTACCGGAACTGTAGACTTGTACAAAATATAGTCGCTGATGTAGCTCTTGACGCAGCTGCTGTTAACATAAACGTGCTTTGACATTGCACACCTGTTGCCTGGTATGCATATGTGTCCTCGAAAAGGACCTATATGTTCATTTATCCCTTTAAAAACATTGTGCTCTACAATGATGGTTTACCAGTATTTCTGACAAAGAGTCCAAATTGTCAGTCAGTAATGTAACATTGCACGATGACACCAATCCTTGTATGGTATAGCATCCTTGCGATGCACTGGGCAAGCTGCTGTCAGCACAGATTTATTGCTGGTTTATTGCCATAGCATATGGTTATACTGCACAGTTTGTACCTCTACCTTCTTAAAGCTGTATACTTCAAAAATTTAAAATTAGTTGAAGGAAAATTCAAGGAATTGTAACAGTAACTGTCTCACATTTTGGTGGACACTTGAACCGTGATTAAGGGAGGGATATAGAAGGGAAGTAATGAAGAGCTGATGCCCATGTTAGATGCCCATCTTTAGTTAAACATACCTCGCAATTAACACATTTGGTGCAAAACAAACATGGGACTTGCATGCTCACAAGCACCCTCATGTCAGTAAAACAAAGTGCCAATGTTGCCATACTGTAGAGCTTTGCTCCTAAAAGCGCAGCTGACTGCTGCTCAAAGTTGAGAGCAAAAATATGTCTACTTTTCCTCATGTGCAGTCTGCGGTGCTGGTGCCATTTGCAATGGTGATTGACATTGAGTTGCATGATGCTCAGTCTGTTCCTGGAGTTAGTGATTTTGTCTGTCGTGTGAATGTGCTGTTAAAATTAGTGCAGAACAATGGTTCTCTAGTTCATTTTAGGTAACTGTCTCCTGTGCCACATGCTACCACCCTTTTTCCTCAAATTTCCTAATCTCATTTAGCCACCTGATTGCCACCCATTCATGCATTCACCTACTCTTGGAATCCTCCCAGTGTTTTAGTGTGGTATTGCTTATATCTTCTCTGCATTACACATGCACTGCACTTCCTCTTTTTTTTGATTTAGTCATGATATCTCTGTTCCTGTTTCTTGCATAAGCATAAGAGGCGACTCAAGTGCACCATCTGGGCTTGTGATGCAATGTGTAGGGTGCTTCGTTTTTGGGTAAAACCTGGTTTCTTCCTACTGTTGCACCAAAAAAGATTCTTAAAGATCAGGTTCAACCCAATTTCTGTGCAAATGTGCCTGTAAGAAAGTGTGGTTTGAAGGTGCACATACGCGAAGAACTGCTGGAGTGTAGTGGATGTCACATAATTCTTCTGACAGATTTTTTAAACAATTCTGGTTATTTTATTTCTCTTTTAATGTTTATTGTTTATCGGTTGCTTATAATTTTTGGATAAACTGAAAACTACATGTACTAACTGGTATTTCATTCCAATAATTATACCCATTATTATGAAGCTGTGTTGGAAGGTAGGTGTGCATTTAGTATGCGTGCTTTGAATTTCAGTGATTGTTTCTGCAATGCAAAATGGATGACAGGTCTCTGCTGTGCGAGTTTTTTGCAATGGAGTGAAAGTAGCTGGAGAAGCATTTCCTACTGTGTCACCCAGCCAAAAGTTCTCCCACAGACCACTGAGCTTCTGAATACCTATGGCTTAAAGCTCGAAGCTCTAGTTGCACTTTCCGAGGTTTTCTGCATTAACGAGTGCAAGCCCAAGGGCTCAGAGCTAACAAGCATTTGAAACCATAGAGCTATACACAGTTGTGCTGGGGCCGTGCAGCAAGTCAGTGTGAATTAGGTCGCGATAAACATGGTTTACTGTAGAAAGCTAGTGTGAAAAAATAGTTGCGCTCACAGAAACCGCTGTTTCTTTCTTAGTCGGTCATTGAAACAAAGCAATGCATGTAAAATTTTATATCTCACTGATCCCTCAAATTTTTTCCAGCTAAAGACCAAGACTAGCATGGAAGTTGTACAAGCCACCAAGTTGCGTGTGATTTTTGCCAGGGACCTGGAGCAGGCTAGGAAATTAGTGGATGGCCAGTGGTATTCACTCAGTAAGGCAAGCTTTTTCTGTAAGTACAGTTTTTGGCATGGCATTGCTTAGGAACGCATGCACTAATCTGACTACTCTATGCCCGCCCATGCTTCAAGAATAATGAAGTACATGAAAAAAATTGATTGCCAAAAAAAAAATTGCCGCTTCTGTTATGTTTTTTCAGGAAAGTATTTGCCATTTAAAGGGCTGTGAAAACCTTAAAAATTATATGCTTGTGGCTTTTTTTTCAAATTTCTTCCACATCTATGTTGGCCTGACCTTGTAGCTTGTCTGCATGAGATTGGCTGCTACCTACAGTTTGCTTTTTTGTTGCTCCTTTATTGCCTGTCACAATCTTTACTTTGCGTGGCAGTGTCATGCAGTTTGGGAAGTAATCTGATCTTATTTCTGCATTGGCCTGTAGTGCAAGCTTTTGCATGTGGGGCAGGTTTATGGTGTCCTTTTGTTTGCTGTAACTGCAGTTTGGCCATGAGGGTTAGAGGCTTAGTCCTTTTTTTATTTTGATGCAGTGTCATATACTTCATGCATAAATTAATGAAGTAAGCACTATTTTTTGTAATAAATGAACATTCATTATAGCTGTGGCCATTATAAGTGCACTTGACTCTAAAATGGCTTTCTTTTGGCATTCAGTATTACATCTTAAAACGAGCCAGAAGACACAAAACAGGAGAAGAGATGAGCACAAGATGAGGCTAGTCTAACAACTGAAATTTTATTGAAGTAAAGTGGCAAAAGAAGACCTGCAAAGAGATTCAAGCACGCAAGACCCAAAAGCAGTGAGAGAGCAAAAAATAACCGAAAGGCACTTATGTACTAGTAAACCATCTAAAAAACTAATTCCTTACAGTTAAGGTTTACCGACGGTTTAGCCAGGCACTTGTTTTTAGCCTTACTGATGTAGTAAGCCTCAACTATATCAGGACAGATTTATCACTTCCCTAAACCACTGATGTGCTGCAGAAATCAGGCGTGCAAAGAGAAAGGTCGTCCTCCGATTGCATTCACGAGATTGAACGTGCAGTGTCAGGTAAAAATTCGCCTTCCTCTCTATACAGTGAAAGTGCTCTCAGCCAGGCGCACATTCAGATATCTGCTTGTCTGCCCATAGTAGTTTCAGCTACGAGGCAGTCGAATGCAAAAAACCGGTTTACTTTTGCAAGTGGTGAACATTTTTTATCTGCCACTGTGCATAGCGGACGATTACCCGTAGTTGTATCAAGCCTAGTTTGAATGGAGAAGCAAAGGGCTCCTACCTTACTTTTAGCGGTCAAGACAACAGCAACATCATACTTTGGTGCAACTTTCTTGGGATGGTGCGAAATGGCGTGGAGGTAAGGTATAGAGCCCGTCTTTTTGTGCTGCTCAACTACGTCAGCATCATGTGAACGGTGTTCCGTTCCCTCGAGAGAGTAAAAACACACTCTGACAGGTGCGCAAGATGGGCAAGTGGGAACCCAGGTGCCGTTGGCTTGGAAACCTGCTCCGAGAATGTATTCTAAACACTGTGATGGCTTGACTTCCATAAAGCAGTCGTGATGCATGTGATTGCCAACCTGTCCTTCACCAGCCTCGAGTGGTTCAACTCGTAGCTAAGAGGCTTCCTGATCTTGGGCTTTGGCGCCAACATATGTGGTCGTCCGCAAAGCGAAGGTCTAAGTCAAGAAGCTACAAACGGTTATGCTTAGTGAAATTCAGACCTAAAAGATAGGCTTTGACCACATGCCTAAAGATTTCTAAAACGTCTTGTGCCAACTTATCTGAGCCCTCCTTGTGCAAAAAAATTAGGTAGCTATCAACATAACGAAATGCTACTATGCCGAGGCCGTCCAAACAGGGCTTTGATGCGGTATCGACTCTGGACAGAAGAATGTCGCGGAGGAACAGTGCAACCTGGGACACTCTGCATATGCCTGATTTATGATGTAAATACCGCCTTGCCAACTCACAAAAGTGGAGTTCTGTGGAGTTCTAGTTTCTTGTGGACAGCAACCTGGGCAGGTGCTCTGCAGTGAGCATCGACATGGAGGGCCTGCACTATTCATTGTCACATGATAGACCTCTGAGGTATGTGCAAACTGCATCAGGGTGAACAATGAACATGCTTTTACAGATGATTGCGTGATTTCGGTTGCTGGCTTCTTGGGGCTGTTGTCCTTTTACTGCAAATCCGCATTTGTCAGTTGGCAGGGTGGTATTTACACGCAGGTCGTACCTTTGCTCAGCAACATTTTTTTGTCTAAAGTCAATAAGGCATTAGAGCTCTGTTTGGAAGACCTTGGCATAATAGCATTTCGTTATGTTCATGACTGTAATTTTTCTGCACATAGAAGGCTCAGACAAGTTTTCACAAGATGTTTTAGGAGTCTTTAAGGCATGCGGTCAAGGTCTGTCTTTTACATCAGAATTGTCTAAGCAGAACCGTTAGCAGTTTCTTGATGCAGACTTGCACTTTGCGGACGAATATGTTTGTCGGGGCTACAGCTAAAGATCGGGGAAGGCTCTTTTTAGCTACGAGTCGGACCACTCGTTGTTGGGGAAGGATGGTGAAGAGGTGTATTTGTCGCTGGTTAAGGTCAGTAAAGATGGAAACACTTGATGGGTGTGCAATCGTGTGCATGACATCAGCTTTAGATAAGTCATGCCATCACTGCTGAGGATGCATTCTTGTAGCAGGTTTCCAAGCAGCTGGGTTCCCACTTGCCCATCTCAACAACCTGTCATAGTATGTTTTCACTCGCTCAAGGGTAAGGAGCACATACTCCGATGATGCTGATACACCTTACCTCCACAGTATTTCACAGTCTCAAGAAAGTCGCGGGAAAGCGTAATGCTGCTGTTGTCTTAACAGCGAAGTGCAAGACAGGAGGCCTTTGCGCCGCCATTAAAAAGGCTTGATAAAACTGGGTACTTGTCCACAATGGACAGTGTCACAAAAAAAGGTTCACCACTTGCACAAGTAATGGAGTTTATTGCGTTCCACTGCCTTATGGCTGCAACTAATATGGGCAGACAGGCAGATATTTGAATTTGCACTTGACTGAGCACTTTCACTCTATAGGGGGAAGGCAAATTCTAATCTGGCACTGTATGCTCAATCTTGTGAATGCAAATCTGAGGATGACATGTCTCTTTGCACGCCTAATTTCCACGACACATCAGTGGTTTATGGAAGGGATAAATCTGTCGGTAGATAGTTGAGGCTTACTACATCGGTAAGGCTAAGGACACGTGTGGCTAAGCCATCGGAAAACCTTCACCGTAAGGAATTTGCTTTTTTAGATGATTCATTAGTATGCCAGTGACCTTTGATTGCACTTCGCCCTTTCACTGCTTTGGGTTATTGTGTCCTTGTATCTCTTCGCGGGTCTCCTTTTGCGGCTTTCCTTCAATGATGCCGCCGCAGTGGCTCAGTGGTTATGGCGCTCGGCTGCTGTCCCAAAAGACGCAGGTTCGATCCTGGCCGCACCAGTCAAATTTCAATGGAGGCAAAATTTTAGAGGCCCGTGTACTGTGCGTTGTCAGTGCACGCTAATGAACCCCAGGTGGTCGAAATTTCTGGAGCCCTCCACTACGGCGTCCCTCATAGCCCGAGTCGCTTTGGGACGTTAAACCCTCACAAATCAAATAATCAAAATCTTCAATTAAATTTTTGTTAGTCCCGCCTCTTGAGCTCATGTCTTCTTGTGTGTTCTGGCTGGTCTTAAGGTGAGTCAGTACCAACTCGGCCAGTCATAAGCCTTGTTCAGTATTACAACATTTTGAATAAAGTGAGAAGTTTACTAGGCTATGTTGCCGGGGATCGTGTCCGCAGCAGTTGTGGGCAACTCAGAAGAGATAGCGTCATATGATTGGTTGTGTAATTGGCAGAGGATGATGTGAGGATGCTGCTCGAAAAGAAAATTTCATAATCGGATAATTATTTACAGCCAAAAATGTCCAAAAAGTGGCTGGGCCAGAGAAAAAGTGCCGCGAAATTTGAAAACGCTGAAAGTAGGTGGAGCTACAGCGTAGTGCCAAGTTTGAAAAACTGGAAGTATGGACAAAGCCGAAGCTTGGCGCCAAGTTTGAAAACTCGAAATGAGCAATCACGTGACCAGTGATAAGTGTCCTATACTTAACCAGGAGATAGGAAAAAGAATGATAAATTAGAGGCAATTAGGTAATTATTGAGAAGCGAAAGGCAATGAACGCGTGATTAGACTGGGCGGGTATTCAGTGAGTGGGCAGGAACGATCCGTGGAGGGAAATTTGAAAACTTGAAATCGTTGCTGGGATGAAATTAGGGTAAAATAAGAGTTAATTGATAACCAATCAAGTCAACGAGAAAACAACCATGGCGCCAAATTTGAAAGGCGACCAGTGTCAAGGAAGCATCAACGCTTTCACATTTTTTTTGCACAGGTAGCAGGGGTGATCTCTATTTTTTGTTTTTTTCAGCGAAGACAAAAACCATTTTTCTTGGCTCATGGGCGATGTATCTAGGAACCTGCGGCTAGGACAACGCTGGACAGCATGCATCAGCAAGCTCGAAAAAAAAGCACGAAACAGTAAATAAATATTGATCATTTTCATTTCAATTCTAGTGGTTTTGTGCACGAATTACTCTGGAATGCACCAAGCTTGTGTTAATTGACAGGCGACCATTAACAAGCTGTGCATTTTTGTGCATAGCCTACTCCAGAACAGAAATCCTGTGTTAATTGACAGGTGACAGTAACGACTGTTACACAGTGTACGAGCACTACACAAGACATACTACAGAAGACAAGGCAAACTACAGAAGACAAGACAGACTACAGAAGACAAGACAGACTACAGAAGACAAGACAGACTACAGAAGACAAGACAGACTACAAAGAGAGGACAAACTACAGAAGACAGACTATAAAAGACAAGACAGACTACAGAAGACAGGACTACATAAGACAAGGCAGACTACAGAAGACAAGACAGACTACACAAGACATGCCCAAAATACGACAAGCCTACAGACTACAGAAATTTTCTGTCTTAGAATCCTGTAGTGCGTTTTGACTGGGCAGTTTCTTCATTCTGGGTTTTCTTTATACATCCATCCGTGTAACGAAGCTATTGCTTCTAGACAGTCTGGGGATTTCTCTCGCGCATACACTTTCCTTGCGCGATGAGCAAAGTACGAGCTATTGGCTTCTCCGGTTCGGAACGCACTTGATAGTGTCTCGGGGTGTAATTCTTGTACACGTGTGACGACCGACGTGAACCACAGCCTAACGCACACAGTGCACGACATTCCGAACCCGTCCTGCATGAGGTGCTTCGCAAGGTAGGCGTCGGCCCCGGCAGTAGGCGATTGTTCTTGCACAACACGTAGCCTAAATGCACGCATATATTCGAGCCTCGTCTCTTTTCCTCGGCTGTTTCGCGGTGCCATCGCCAGACGGCCTCACGCATCTGTTGAAGGCGCATCGTCATTCGCTCCGTATTGGCGGCGGTCGGCGGTTGCACGCTGACGTCTTCTATCGTTTAGCTCCTGTTCTGTGGGTGTTGTTGTTGTTGTGTGGGTGCTGATCGCTTGCGAGGCCCCATCTCGTCTTTTTCATTCTTTTGACTGTGAAGTGGTATCTCGGCGCAGATCAACCTAGGGGCAGGCAACTTGAGTATAATCGAGATGGCAGACAGGAACACCCCCTAAGGTCGGTGCTTTTGCCACTACTGTTCAACATCGCGATGATGGGACAGCCAGTAGGACTGTACAAGATATGCGGGCTCAAGCATGCCATTTATGCGAATGATATTACCACCAGGATAAGGGGCAACCACTTTCAGGTGCTCCAGGAGCGCCTGAAGATGGCGACCGAAATGGTAGAAACATACGTGAGGGAGTGTGGACTCAGATGGACAACAAACTAATCAGTGCTACTGACCTTCTGGAAAAGAGTGCGGGACTTTACGCAGGCACTACTAAACATAGAGATCGAAGGGAAGTCATCAAGGAAGTGCAAGGCACTAATATTTTGGGACTAACGATACACAGGAAAAACAACGGGGCAGCTATCAGGAAACTTGCTGAGATCACGGATCATGTCACGCGTATGATCGGCAGAGTCACAAACAGAAGGAGAGGAGTGGAGGATAAGGACTCAATCAAGCTGGTCCAGGCTTTCGTCGTCAGGATATTCTATGCGGCTCGCTTCTGAGAGTTAAAGAAATCGGACAACGAAAAACTAGACGTCATCAATAGGAAAGCGTCATTGGACGCCATCATTAGGAGTGCGTCCACGGACAGGCTACTACGGCTAGGATTCCACAGCTCTACAGACGAGCTCATCGAAGCCCATTAAATCACACAACTCATGAGGCTATCATGTAGCAGAATAGACAGGAGCGTACTTTAACGCATGGGAATCAACCCGCTACCAACCAGGCGGGACAAAGTCAGCCTGCCGAAATAGGCACAAGAAGGCATCGAGGAAGCGCCTATACCAAGGAATATGTACCTAGCTGCACATCACAAATGCCGACGCCAGGCCCGAGCAAAAGCAGTTCGCAAGGCTTGGGAAAGCAAAAACGGCACAAGATACGCGGCGGGACCCCTAAAGGGGGTCGTGACCATTGGAGACAAAAATCTCAAGCGGAAGGTAATGAAGTGCACATCACTCAGCTGCATAGATGTAACAGCAGAAGGGGAGGCAGCTATAGTGCTGGATGCGGAGACAGGGAGCATGGCCAGTTTTGTCACAGATTCGCAACAGGCGTGCAGAAACGAAACGAGAAGAAAACTAGGATAGCTGCCAGGATCCTCTGAAGCCACGGAGACCCTGAAAGCTCACGCAAGATCATATGGATTCCATATCACGAAGCCGACCCAAGGAATGAGGGCACACACGCCATAGCCTGAGCACCTTTACCCTAAACCCCTCATGATGGGTCGACAGGCCCAAAAGCATCGGTAGCGTGCAACAACACATTTCATTAGAGATTGTGCAGGAAGTACCCGATTCCAGGGATCTGGACTAATTAAGAAAGTCAGAATCAGGCGACCACAGTCGAACTCATTCATTAAAACAAAAAGACAATCTAATGTACCCAGACGAATTTAGTGCGCAGTGCGCCTTCTGCGACGAGGAGGCGGACCTGCAGCATGTGATGCGGGCCTGCAAGAAAAGAAGAGCATTAGGGAGAGTTGAAAGCCCAAGCAAGGAGCGGTGGGAGGAACAGCTGTCCAGCTTGCAGCCTAAGGTCCAGCAGCAAGTGGCCGAAAGGGCCCACAGGGCAGAAGCCACCAATGGGCTCCTGAAATGAGGCGCCCACCGAGAGAAATCCTACCTTGTATGAAATAAATACATGTTAATCATCATCATCGTCTCAAGTACTTCGCCAAGCTACCACTGGCCGCTCGCTTGGTGTCCGCGCTCATTAGAGACGGTTGCATTGCGAAATGTGTTTCAGGTAGCTACAGAGTGCTTCGCATTAAAATCTCTTGTACAAAACTTCGGGAAAGTTCGGGAAACGCATAGAAATTTCTTTCTTCTAACTTCTCTAGTTTCACAGTTTTCATATATTGTTGTGTGTTTTATGTGGTTTCATGTTGTGTTCTACTCTCTTCTTTTTTAACGACAGACATTGGCGAGTTTTGCCACTTATTAGCTATGTTTCCTATGCGATGTTAGTACTTTTTGTTACCCCGCGTTACCCCGCGTTTTAAAATTCAGAAATATCCTACAAAACAAAAGTTATTTTCTAGCCCTCATGGCGAAGCTGCGCGCTGCAGTGCTCAGCGCTTAGAGAGAATCCAGTACTGGCAGTACCGCGGACACATGTTGTTCTGCGAACATTTTCAATGGGCTATCCGTGGCTGCCGCCGCTTGCAGCCCGTTTTTCTTGACGACCTCCCTGACTTGCATTGCAACCTCCTTCTCCCGGCACCCCGCGAGGAAACGCGTGCGTGTTTACCTCTTGCCCTTTTCCCCTCCTTCCTGGCACACGAGGGGCCCTTCACATTACTATCCCTTCAATCCTCCCCCCCTCCCCCCTCTCAACGCGGCGCCTCGTCACAGAGAGGTTAATGCCCGCGCCGCATACCGCCTTTACCGCATCGTCCGAATGAACGAAATTCTTTTCTCTTGACATTGCGAGCTTCTTGAGGCTTCTGTGTTCTGTCCACCCTCTGCCCGTTTCTCACGGCTTGCCGCGACCCACTGTAACCTCTAGTTCGGTTGACTGCCGGAGCATACAGCCCTTCGAACCCGGTTTTTCCCTTCTGCAGTTGATTTTTTTAATAGGTATCGCCAACCATTTGGGGACATCTGGTTGATACGTGAGTACGTTTCTTGTATATTTATTTTAATTTTTGTAGGTATTGCTTCGCACGTACATTAACTCGAGACCAGCAGTCTGCAGAATAGTTAGCTCTCGCAACACTTTCAGCAACTTTTAAAATTGACTTCTTGAGCCACAATAAAACTTTTTATGGCATAGCATTCTCAGTAATGTAGCATATCAGAACAAAGCTAAGATGTGCTGACAGGTTGGTTAACAAATATAGCATAATTAACTTTTTCCCTATTACTGCTAGGCTCCTTAATTATTTAGAGGCGGTAAACTCACCTTCAGCGATATTCAAATCAGTTTTTAAAGTTTCAAAACGTGCTTACCCTCGGCGCTTCGGCCAACAAATTTTGGTTGTTTTTTTGTTATTTTGGCTGGAGAAGTTGCTTTGCCTATGAGCTGCTCGAAAGCGCACGTAATTTGGCGCCATGTAGACAAATATATTTGGGCCAGAGCGCCCAGGGTAACCGCGTTTTCGAAATTCAATATATGATATGTAAGCTACTTACGGTGGGCAACACGCCTCTCAGTAATTAGGAAGCTTAACAGTAGTAGTTAAAAGCTTACTTATCAATATTAATTAAGCGGCCTACCAATTAGCTGCTTTCAACATTGATTTAATGCATGACACCACTGTCAAATTTATGCCGAAAAAGCGCTCTTATAACTCATAAAGCCTACTTATTGCATAAAGTCAGATGAAACACCCTCTGTAGGTGAATTTTTTATGCCTATATTTTATCGCTTACTGCTCATGATTTTATTCAATTGCAGAAACCGATTGTTCTTTGCGCACATGTGGACGTTACATATCATTCAAGAAATTCTTCCTCGGGTGTGGCATTTCATTTAGATGGAATACAGCTGTCATGGGCCGCTTCACTTTTGCTCCTTTTCCTATTCACATCTTGAATGACAGCAAACCATTGGGTCCTTGTGCACCGGCGGACGTTGCATATAATTTTCGAGCTGTACATGTTCAGCGAAGTTCTCTCGAAGCAGAGAGTTTGTGCAATAGTCGTACGGATGAAGTAGACTTTTGAAAGGAAACGAAAGTTTGAAAAATATTGACACAACAAATAATTTATTTTCAGCCGAACATTCAGAGACCAACGCGGTCCCTTCTGAAGGGTGACTGAAATGCGAGCCAGTAGCAGCAAGGTAAGGACTTCGCTTTCATTCTGTAATACATGGCGAAGTAATCCCTCTCTAAGTGACGGCGGCTACGTTCACGTCGCGCCTTCGAGCGTGCTCGCGGCGACGCAGCTTCCGGTTTTCGTCGGGCGGCCGCCGCGACCGAGGAGGGCACCATTCCTTCGGCTGGTTTGTTCAGTCCCTGCCTCCCCGAGAGAGGGAATGGGTGGACTACAGCCCGCTGCCGTCCGTTTTTTTTTTTTTACTGTTCCCCCTTTGTATTTTTTTCTCTTATCTTCCTTTCTTTGGGGCATCAAATCTGTTTTCCCTTATGTCCTTTTTTTTCGCGTCTAGTGTCCAGACACCAGCACAATCTGGCAAGGGGGTATTTTTTGGCCCCTTCATTCCTTTCTGACGCTTCCCCTCTGCCTCCAAACCCCGGATGCTTCGCTGGTCCATTAGGTGGCGGTAGAAAGCGGCTGCACGTTGAAACACGCTTTAGACACGCAGATGTTTTCGCAAAAAATGAGAAGGATCGCCCTGGTTCTTCAAGCTTGTTCCTTTTCCATTTTGTACTGTAAGACTTAACATACATCACCAACTAGCCGAGCACTTCTATTCTATTTTTGTGATCAAAATTGTCATTCAGAATTATTTGCTTCTTGTTTTCAGCGCCGGCAGCTCCTCCAGCTAGGGGTCCACAAGCTGCCAGTGGTTGCGGTTAGTGTAGGGAAGGCTTTTATGGGCCTTCCCCGACAAGCTCAAGTTCCGCAAGAAAGCCTTTATTTTGACAAGGCTCTGCAGAGGGGCCACAGGTGATATTTTTATTTCCGATCCTTACTGCATGCACTAGCTATCCTAGCTACTATTGTCTAAAATGCATTTTTCCAAATAACGTTTTCTTTTGCTGTTTTTATGTGCAGATGCCATCACCAAAAAGGAGCAAGACAGCTGTGTAGGTTGTCCCCGCATACACTGGCAGGCAGCCGTACGCAGCTCTTCACTGAGGTAGGCGGCCGCAAAAAGCTCATGGCTGAGGTGCTAGCTGCCTGGGATTGCACCTGGGCCTGCCCTGATTGCAGCCGCTCCCTCGAACCCGGGCCCTGCTACAGCAGCGGAGTCTTTGACGAGGCGGTCGAGCCCTGATGAGACCCTACAGGGCTAATTATTCGCTTCCACGCAGCCTCCATTGCCCGCTAGACCTGCGGCTCTTTGTTATGTTTTTAATAAATGTTCAAACATTACACTTCATTGCCGGTTTGCTCATTTTCAGTGAATTTAACAATAGAATGTGGCATTTGCGAACTCGCTGCATAGACGATGGTTGTCAAAATGAAACATTCGTCATAGATGAATTTTACAATGCGAAGCACAGAATGCTCGGTAAGCAGTGTCGGGAAACTAATAATGGGACTGCAAGTCAGTGTACCCGGATGCAATGCGGTGAACGACCAGTGGGTGTACATGGGTGGGACGCATTCACTAGCCAGTGAGTGGCTTGATGCCTTCGGCGAAAACAAGTGCATTAGCTTGGGTGGGATAGAGTGGGTAGCCAGCGAGTGTCACTGGACGCCTGTGATAAACAGCGGATAAGCTTGGGCCGGAAATACTGGATAGCCGCTGGGTTGGGCCGGCTGCCTATGATATATACGCCAATAAGGAATCTTGGATGACTAATATCGAATAGCCAAGGAATGCCATTCAAGTCAATCAAGAACTTTGTATGCCATTACTGGCTTCTGATTGGAAAGCCAGTGGCGTGCACTGGCTCTAACATTGGGTCGGGTAGCGCCCCAGTCTGATGCCATTATAGCCCTTTATTGGAGCCAATTTTACCCGGTATTCGACCAGTTCAGGGCCATTACCGGCGTGCTGCTTGGGTTCACACCGCATAGAATTTCGCCTTCATCGAAATACGACCGCCGCGGCCGGATCGAACCCGCGTCTCTTGGGTTAGCAGCCGAACTCCATAACCACTGAGCCATTGTGGCGGCCATATCTAAAAAAAATTTTCAAAAATACGGTTGCAGCATTACTTTATTTTATATTATTCTCCGCCGACGATCTAAGCAACATTACACAGATTCCAACGCCCAAAGCTTCAAGTAGGACTCCAAAGGTCAGTATGTATTCACCACGACCCACTTTAACGAGGGCGACATGCCCCCTTCCCGCAGCCTCATGTAGCAGCACGCGTTGCTGCTATTATCACGTCATTGCTCCTTAAGGATCACCCGTGCTGGGAGAGGGCGCCGAAAGTTGTGTCCGATTCGGCGGCTGCCACGCAGAGCACGAAGACAGGATTAGAGTTCAAGAAGGGAAGTAATGCGAAGGCTTTGTTCAACCCGGCACCACTGCTAGAGAATTTTCTTAATGTCGCCTGGAAAAAATTTTTTGGACCACGCATGTGGCTTTACATGCTGAAAAAAAGCAGCGCATGAAAAAGGATGAGACGACAAACACACCGCGCTTGTGTCAGTGCTTCTCATCCTCATTTTTCGCACTCTCACCCTGTCCACTAAATCACCATCAACCAACTGGTCCCCAGTTTCTCTACTGGGTGTCTTCGAAATTTTATTGAAAAACAGCTTAGCGATGCAGCCGGACAATTATGAACACGATGAGGCACGAGTGCTAAACAAAATATATCCAATGACCGAGTGAGATTCAACTGCGGTACCAAGATTTAAGGAACAAAAACGTTTACCCGCTTTCTTTATTCATATTGTTTTATCGCTAGGACATGTTACAATGCGAAACGAACGTTAAAGGCGAAAATTCGAGAAAATGTCAAAGGACTAATCAAGCAGGCCTCGCCGAAGGGTGCAATTCCGTTCCAAGCACTAATTTCTGTGAACGTAATTTACATGTCCTTGCATTTCTGAATGAAACGGCGTTTTGTTCCCAAAGCCGACTTGCACCGGGGCGTGCCATCAACGGACTCCGCCACTAAACGCGCTGTGTGCGTAAGGTGCAGAAATCAGCCGGCATGGGCAGCGAGTCCTCCTCGATGATGTCGCAAAGGATGGCCAGAGATTCCTCGGCGTACAGCATGCCCCACACGTTAGGACCGCGAACAAACTCGGTCACCGTTAGCTCGAGAAACCGGAGCTTGAGGAAGAAAGGCCACACCACGGAACGGAGGCCAGCTGGCTCTCCGCCAACCTTCCCTCTCTCGAGACACTGCCTGCGGCCGCAGGCGTGGACGGCTTGCAGCACCTACATCTCGGGTGCATTGTGCACGTTGTCGAGAATGTAGTTCACGGTGTAGTGCAAGCAGGATTCGAACGTCTTCGACGCGAGAACGAAGAGACCATTGTTGTGGAGGACGGCCTTGCCGCACCCGTCCACGCCGTCTTCGCCCATCGTCAGGATGTAGTCCAGAAACGGACATACGTCATCGGGCTCCATATAGCGCTCCACGTATGCGACGCACCTGGCTGCCAATTCAGGCACCATGTATTTGACTGCAGGGCTGCGGGTGCAGGTCGCCTGGTGAACGCTTTCCACCTCGAACTGTCCACTGTAGATATACCTGCGTCGCAGAGCAGGTGAGCATAATAGGGCCCGTTGTCGTCATTACAAAGGCAAAAGTGTATCAAAATCGTCCCACTTTATTCTTATTTGAATGAGAAGCGGGAAATGCTTCCTGTAGTCTAATGAGATAAAACACAAAGGCAAAGCTCTGGTTGTGGGCATTAATGGTTTCTGGGTGGCAGGGTACCGTAATAAGCACGCTATGGATTTAGCGTTCTTACAAGCAGGCCGTTCGCCCAAACGTCGTTCTCTTGATTAATTATCATCGCCAAGGAAAAAGACCTTTCCAATAAGTAATCCTTTAACCAAGCTATGAATGCGACATTTGCTGGTTGGAACCTGCATGGACTAGGACACGGCAAAAATCTAGGGCTGTTAATGGCAGTGTAATGGAGAACTTCATCACGTGACCTTACACCATTTAATAGAGAGGCCTGCGGGCGATCACAGCAGGGTCGTTAGAGAGAATAACCAAGCAGGCAGCGAGCTTAAGTCTCATAGAATCAGTACGGTAACTGTGGATGACTCCAGCGTGTGGGCCGTAGGCCAAGCAGGCTTGCAGGACTCAGGGTTCAGAGCCGTACTTCGCCTTGTTTGGCGCCTAACACACCGCACTGAGCCCTGATACTCTTCTCTTTCTGGGTATTTGCTATGTTTGGTTTCTTAGCTGACATTTCAAGTTTTGTTTTAGTGATAAAGTGTTAACTTATCGCAATCCCTTCTTTACTTGCATGTTAATTCAATGACCCCTCTACAAATGTCGTTAGAATAGACTGCAATAGAATCAAGCTTATATTTCTGCATGTAATACGAATTACAGGCCGTCAAGTGCTTTTGAGCAAAATACATAAATGAAGCGTGAGCGAGGGTAGGTTACCGTAGAAGCCCTTCAACGCCGTCCGGATGCAGGTCCGAGCGATCTTCTCTGGCGAAGTGCCCAAAAAACATGGCCCTGAAGACGTCGTTCTGAAGGGCCACCCGATCAAAACGCACGACAGAATTTTTTGTCGCGCATCTGTCGCGCGACACAATTTTGTGTCGCAAGACAAGCTGTCTTGTCGTGCCTTCTGTCGTGCGACAAGCTTCGTGTCGTGGGTTCTTTCGCGCGACAAAGTTGTTTGTAGTAGGTTCTGCCGCACGACAGACATCTTTCCTGCATTTTGTCGTGTGAAGAAGGTCCCTGTCGCAGCATTTGTCGCGCGACAGGTTTCTGTCGCAGGTACTGTCGCGCGACAGAGGGAGTCGTGCCGCGCGACAGAGATTGCGCGCCTCAGCAAAGTTGCCTGTCGTGGGTTCAGTAGCGCGACAGACTTCTATCGCGCCTCTTTTCACGCGACAAAAGTACCTGTCGTGCGGCCTGTCGCGCGACAGATACCTGTCGTGGGATGAGTCGCGCGACAGATACCTGTCGTGGATTGTGCCGCGCGATAGATGCCTATCGTGGGATGTGTCATACGACAAATTTCTGGTGAGGGTAATTGTTTTACTGCAGAATTCTAGAAATACTGTCGTGCTGTCGTGTGACAGCGATATGATCAAATTGACCAAAGATGCTTCAAAGCGCGTTCACTGTGGCGAGTCGCGAAGAGGATGCGAGGTGCTCTGGTCTGCTGGTGACGGGCACCGAGCGAAATGAAGTGCTCATTCACATTGGCGAATCGAGTTTTCAACTCGCTTCCCGCGACCTGGCTCTCTCACCGAACGAGAATTGGCTTAGAGGAGAGGCACTGCTCGAGCACTCAACTAATTCCCTTCTGTTCACACATGACAATGTGACGAAAGTAGTGCATGCTCAAGAGTATAATGCTGCTTTGAAAGCCCAAAGAGCTGTAATGCACAAGCGACGAAGCCAGCGGTGCCTGCGTATCCGCACGCGCTTGCGGTGGCGGCATGTAGCTGCAGCCACGACAGCGCCTGCACACCAATCGGTGTGCGCAAGTCGAACGGCGCTACTGAAAGTCAGTGTCCTCTTGGCTTCTGTGACATGTTCAAGCCATGTAACATAATGTACCGCTACTACTACATGCGCAGAAAAGGCCAAGGACACTTCTATGCGTCGCGGAAAAGAATGTCGTTAATCGTCAATAAGAGAATATTACTCGCCATTACCATCCGGCTACACAAAGGCAGCATGTATGTATACATGCACGCAGTTCTCCGTATAAATGTTCAAAGCAACCCCGATATCATTTTTCTGCGTTTCAGTTTTAAGAGCGTCAGCTTTTACTACTTACGTTTGTCAAGGACAAATCTGTCTGCAGGGAAGGTCAAATTGGCCAAGACAGTTACCACACTATATTACAAAGCAACAGCCGGCGCGTAGAGCCTCAGTTTTCACAGATACCTTCGATCCGTTTTACATATGCCAGTATAGCGGCTATCGAAGTGGAACCCCGGGGACCCCCATTTGCATCAAATTTGGGGGCCGCCCGTTTTACGCATAACAATCGAAGTGGTGTCATTTGACTTGTCATGTTCCTGAGGATAAAATAAATATTTAGATGAAGCCCAAAATATGTGTGGGATTCGCACCGACGACCTTTTCGCACCCAAACCGTGCATTCCGGGGACTTCCAGACAGCCATATGGCCTAATCGTTTGTCGCAGAGGGTTCCGGATGCGGTCAAACAATTCGTCTTGTTGTAATGCACACGTTTATAAAATTCGTTAACTGATATACAAGGAGGAAACATACCTGATATAGCGAAGGTGGCTGTAAATCGCAATAGTAGTGCAAAATCTTTGAAGTAGATGACGCTGCTTGTATCTTAGAACGAATGTTTCCGAAACGAAACGCCCTCAGATGTTTGTATTTTGTCTTCTCGACGTTTGCTGAGCACCCCGATCTAGCACCCTGATCTAAACACTTAAAGCTCTTGTAGCTAACGCTTTTAAGTCCAACACTGATGCAGTGTTGGCGGAGAATTTTTTTAGCGGCAGTGACGTGGTGCTTATCATAAAATAGCAAAAAAAAAATACTTTACGACGTCGTTCATTGCCTTCACTGAAAATTTCATGACGGTGACACGAAAATGTCGCTAAATATAGACAGCAGCGTATGCAGCCGAAGGTGAAATGCGGCGGCCGGCGAGTTTGAACCGATTTGATTCTCGGTCGAAATGAGAATAAAGTCTTGGGACTGACGTCCACCGCGCGCTTTCAAGAGTTTCGCCTGCTTTGACACAGTCTAGCTCCGGTGCACCCGCGCTCGGTCCTCTAAACTGCTCTGGTCCCAGTGTGACTGTGTGCTATGACAATCTGAGCGAAAAGGAGGATGTCTGGGGGTTTTGATGTGCACCACGGCCATACAGTTGAGCGACATAATATAGTACGGGCGCGGCATGCCAGCCTGAATACCGGCCGCCAGCGTCAGAAAAATGCGACAGTAATGTTTGTTCAAGTCCATACTAAGCCGTCGGATGAAGTATCGTTGTTCAATATCGAGTCGTTGGTAGAAGCGATAACAGGAATACAAACAAATGTCTCCCCACGGCGCCTTTAATTGCTGCTGCTCAATCGCGGCTCTCCTGGCCTCAGCTGGCTCTGCTCCTGAAGGTGTCACGGAAACCGAGCATATCTTTGTTTTACTATGAGACGAGGTTCACAGTAAAACGATGACGAGAGCAGCACCTCAGCGCTAGGCAGTTTCGAAGTGCACTCAGCTGCTGCATCGATGTGAAACCGGCTAGGCTTAGCGACGACTAGGGCAGCCAGGGGGTAGCGCGTAGTTCATTGCCCGGCGCGCCCGCGGGCGGCGTCGTTCCCGAAAGCTCGCCTCGCTCACTCCGGCTGGCTCACTGATTGGCTCAACAGCTTGCGACCTCCACTCGGAAGGCTGGAAAATCGAGAAGCGAGCGACTGGCGCTGCGACTGAGCGATACTTTATGCCCACGTTTTCAGTACTGGTGAACAGCCTTTAACGTCCATATGCTTGGGTTATTGGCTGCGTTGCGGCGAGTCTTAGTTAAGATCGTCCGCGACGCCATCGTCACGGTCCGTGACATACCGGCTGAGAACTTCAATTCCAGTACGTGCCGAAACAGCTCGTATTTATCGTAACGATACGAACCCGAAAACACGGCTGCTTCGATGCGCTAGTGGGCTCTTGCTTGTTAAACTACACGCGATCAGGATGCGGCGAGTGCTAGCCGCTGTTGCATATTAGCTAAAGTGAGACGCAAGTATCGGCGTAGTTTCGTAACGCAGTTGATATCAAAGTAGTCCGCTTGTACTGGTCACAGATTAAGCTGTTAAGTTTCATGATCTCCGGTGAGCGTGCCAGTGTCGCGCAAATTAATGCATCGCAGCTACTCTCCATCGTGCCAATTGCGTTCAACTTATCCACGATATTCGCCAGCTTGAGATACGGCGCTTTTCTTCGCTGGTTTTGTCGCAACTTAGTGATTTTATCTGGCATCAAACGAAATTGCATTCTGTCAACACCGTCGTCTGCTCCGTCGTCTGCTAGAGCATCCGGGTTACTTCAGGGGATCACAGGATCGCAGCTTATACAAACGACATGCCAGGAAAAATAACTGAAAGCGCTTTAGTATTCTTAAATAATCTAAAAATAATTTAAAATAAATGCAGTGTCTTTGTTGTGAAGATAATATAAATATTCATGGTTTAAAAAACAAATTTTTTTGTCGGTTTCAATTTTTCACCGACACGAAAGCGCAGCCGTCGGCGCCATTGCAGCGCAACCGACGCGTCATGTTTTGTATTATTTGCCTCTTTGGGGCATTGCTTGAGTACTTGTATGGCGGACACGTGTGAAGAACTCATTCAATAGGAAAGTGAGGAGTGTGTTTTGGAAGCCAACGACCAGGATTTCGGCCTGTCAACATTGGCGAGTTTCAACGGGTAAGCCATGAAGAAAGACAGCGCTGGGACGTCTTGTCATCTGTAAATGGAACGAAGACTCCTGCGCCGTTTTACTAAGCCTGGATGAATCGCATGGCCGGTGAGTCCCGCTCTGCGTTTCTTTGCTAATGATCTGTATTCACACGCGCTATTTGTATGCGGCTATATACGAATGTGAGTGGAGGCAATCCGCCTGCGGTTGCCGCAGCTATAATGCGGCGCCAAAAAAGCAGGGCCTATATCCTGCATGACAAGTGTTGTTCTCATTGTCTTTATGTGCAATTAGTACTCGCGTGCTGTGGTAAATAAAAATGGCACCAGATATCACAACAGAGTTCGCTTGCTAGCGCTTCGACACTCGGTGAAAAAACATGGATTTGCACTGCGTAGAAGACGGTGAGCGAGAAGTGCCGCGCGGCGGAGCGCTCGCGCTAGGCCAGCTGCGATCAGACACCGCACTATTTTGCTCAGGGTTAGTACTCATCGGATTAGTGCTTGTGCCCTAATATGCGTCATACTAAATTCTGAGACAGTGATCGCATGCGAAAGGCTAGTTCAAATTCATCGCCTTGTCATTTGTAAACTTGTCTGTGCTTCCCCAGTGGAACAGGTTTTGAGGCAGTGTTATGTCAAAGTTAGATCAATCTTGCGTCTCCTGAGCTGTAAACGTTGATGCTTCCTCTCCTTCTGAGCACTGCGAGCTGTCGGAGATGCAACTGCACAATTATTTAGGATTTCTACCTTTTTGCTATATCGCTCGCTTTTGCGGCCCGCATTCAAGTCGTTCGCCATTGTCGATGCTTTTTTGTTACTTATTTTCGCTTTGTTATTTATTCTTGGTTGCTTGCCATCAGCTGTGGTGCCGGCGATTCTCTGAGCTCGGAACTGTTCCCAGGCACGGGATCCTACCCACAGACCTCCCTTCGCCGCTCTCACCAGTGTTCTTTGGTATTTTTTTTGTTTCTGTTGCCCTTACTTGCATTGCCAGTCGACAAATTTGTGCAGCTTTTAATTGTATGCAGATTTCTTAAATGCGCTAGCAATTTTTCTGTGATGCTAAGCTGTGCTGTGAGATATCAAGCTTCTTGCTAGTGAAGGCATGCTTTTTTCCATTCTCTCTTCTCATTTAACCAAGGCAGACTGGTTGCAACTTTCAATTTAATACCTAGACATTGGTGCAAGGCAGCATGATAGGAATTAATGAAAACCTGCACATCCTATATTCAAATTGGTGTGCGGTATTTCAGCCAGCTCATCTTTCAGTGTGGTTACAACAGTTATTGTGACTCTTCTCAAAGAATGTATATGGGTGCATTACATAAAATCTGTTCATTTGTTTTGTCATGGGCTAGCTCATTGTTTTTTTTACTTATGTTACGTCTAAGTTTAGTTTTTAAATCAGTAGACGATTTCCTCTCTTGTCATTCATGACATGGCTTCAGCCACTGACAGCTGTTGCTCTGGATGTATTTATTTGCAGTTGCCAGCGGCCAGCATCTATTGGACCATGCGTGCTTCCCGCCTTCGGCTGTGTCATCCCTCCTGATCCGTTCATGGTAGTTATTCTTTTTCAGTGATGCATATCTTAGCTGCCTATTTAGAAAAATACTTTCCATATAGGCTTGCAGCTAGGTTTAGAAATGCATGAAACTCTACATGCACTTCACAGCAGTACCTCAGCTTATAATTACCGGAACTGTAGACTTGTACAAAATATAGTCGCTGGTGTAGCTCTTGACGCAGCTGCTGTTAACATAAACGTGCCTTGACATTGCACACCTGTTGCCTGGTGTGCATATGTGTCCTAGAAAAGGATCTATATGTTCATTTATCCCTTTAAAAACATTGTGCTCTACAATGATGGTTTACCAGTATTTCTGATACAGAGACCAAATTGTCAGTCAGTAATGTAAAATTGCACGATGACACCAATCCTTGTATGGCTTAGCATCCTTGCAATGCACTGGGCAAGCTGCTATCAGCACAGATTTATTGCTGGTTTATTGCCATAGCATATGGTTATACTGCACAGTTTGTACCTCTACCTTCATAAAGCTGTATACTTGAAAAATTTAAAATTAGTTGAAGGAAAATTCAAGGAAATGTAACAGTAACTGTCTCACATTTTGGTGGACACTTGAACTGTGATATAAGGGAGGGATATAGAAGGGAAATAATGAAGAGCTGATGCCCATGTTAGATGCCCCTCTTTAGTTAAACATACCTCGCAATTAACACATTTGGTGCAAAACAAACCTGGGACTTGCACGCTCACAAGCACCCTCATGTCAGTAAAACAAAGTGCCAATGTTGCCGTACTTTAGAGCTTTGCTCTTAAAAGCGCAGCTGACTGCTGCTCAAAGTTGAGAGCAAAAATATGTCTACTTTTCCTCATGTGCAGTCTGCGGTGCTGGTGCCATTTCCAATGGTGATTGACATTGAGTTGCATGATGCGCAGTTCCTTCCTGGAGTTAGTGATTTTGTCTGTCGTGTGAATGTGCTGTTAAAATTAGTGCAGAACAATGGTTCTCTAGTTCATTTTAGGTAACTGTCTCCTGTGCCACTTGCTACCACCCTTTTTCCTCAAATTTCCTAATCTCATTTAGCCATCTAATTGCCACCCATTCATGCATTCACCTACTCTTGGAATCCTCCCAGTGTTTTAGTGTGGTATTGCTTATATCTTCTCTGCATTACACATGCATTGCACTTCCTCTTTTTTTGATTTATTCAAGATATCTCTGTTCCTGTTTCTTGCATAAGCATAAGAGGCGACTCAAGTGCACCATCTGGGCTTGTGATCCAATGTGTAGGGCCCTTCGTTTTGAGTAAAACCTGGTTTCTCTCTACTGTTTCACCAATAAAGATTCTTAAAGATTAGGTTCAATGCAAGTTCTGTGCAAATGTGCCTGTAAGAAAGTGTGGTTTGAAGGTGCACATGCCGAAGAACTGCTGGAGTGTAGTGGATGTCACATAATTCTGACAGATTTTTTAAGCAATTTTGGTTACTTTATTTCCCTTTTAATGTTTATTGTTTGTCGGTTGCTTATAATTTTTGGATAAACTGAAAACTACATGTACTGACTGGTATTTCATTCCAATAATTATACCCTTTATTATGAAGCTGTGTTGGAAGGTAGGTGTGCATTTAGTATGCGTGCTTTGAATTTCAGTGATTGTTTCTGCAATGCAAAATGGAGGACAGGCCTCTGCTGTGCAAGTTTTTTGCAATGGAGTGAAAGTAGCTGGAGCAGCATTTGCTACTGTGTCACCCAGCCAAAAGTTCTCCCACAGACCACTGAGGTTCTGAATACCTATGGCTTTAAGCTCGAAGCTCTGGTTGCCCTTTCCGAGGTTTTCTGCATTAATGAGTGCAAGCGCAAGGGCTCAGAGCTAATAAGCATTTAAAACCATAGAGTAGTAGTGCTGGGGCCGTGCAGCAAGTCAGTGTGAAATAGGTCTGGATAAACGTGGTTTACTGTAGAAAGCTAGTGTGAAAAACTAGTTGCGCTCACAGAAACCGCTGTTTTTTCTTAGTCGGTCATTGAAACAAAGCAATGCATGTAAAATTTGATATCTCACTGATCCCTCAATTTTTTTCCAGCTAAAGACCAAGAGTTGCATGGAAGTTGTGCAAGCCACCAAGTTGCGTGTGATTTTTGCCAGGGACCTGGAGCAGGCTGGGAAATTAGTGGATGACCAGTGGTATTCACTCAGTAAGGCAAGCTTTTTATGTAAGTACAGTTTTTGGCATGGCATTGCTTAGGAACGCATGCACTAATCTGACTACTCTATGGCCGCCCATGCTTCATGAATAATGAGGTACATGAAAAAAATGATTGCCGAATTAAAATTGCTGCTTTTGTTATGTTTTTCAGGAAAGTATTTGCCATTTAAAGGGCTGGGAAAACCATAAAAATTATGTGTTTGTAGTGGCTTTTTTTTAAATTTCTTCCACGTCTATGTTGGCCTGACCTTGTAGCTTGTCTGCATGAGATTGGCTGCTACCTACAGTTCGCTTTTTTGTTGCTCTTTTATTGCCTGTCACATTCTTTGCATGGCAGTGTCATGCAGTTTGGGAAGTGATCTGATCTGATTTCTGCATTGGCCTGAAGTGCAAGCTTTTGCATGTGGGGCAGGTTTATGGTGTCCTTTTGTTTGCTGTAACCAGTTTGGCCATGAGGGTTAGCGGTTTAGTCCTTTATTTTGATGCAGTGTCATATACTTCATGCATAAATGAATGAAGTAAGCACTATTTTTTGTAATAAATGAACATTCATTATCGCTGTGGCCATTATAAGTGCACTTGACTCTAAAATGGCTGTCTTCCAGCATTCAGTATTACATCTCAAAACCAGCCGGAAGACACAAAGCAGGAGAAGAGATGAGCACAAGATGAGGCTGGTCTAACAACTGAAATTTTATTGAACGAAAGTGGCAAAAGAAGACCTGCAAAGAGATTCAAGCACGCAAAACCCAAAGCAGTGAGAGGGCAAAAAACAATCAAAAGGCACTGAAGTACTAGTAAACCATCTAAAAAACTAATTCCTTACAGTGAAGGTTCACCGACGGTTTAGCCAGGCACTTGTTTTTAGCCTTGCTGATGTAGTAAGCCTCGACTATATCAGGACAGATTAATCACTTCCCTAAACCACTAATCTGCCGCAGAAATCAGGCGTGCAAAGAGAAAGGTCGTCCTCCGATTGCATTCATGAGATTGAACGTGCAGTGTCGGGTGAAAATTCGCCTTCCTCTCTATACAGTGAAAGTGCTCTCAGCCAGGCGCACATGCAGATATCTGCTTGTCTGCCCATAGTAGTTTCAGCTACGAGGCAGTGGAATGCAAAAAACCCGTTTACTTTTGCAAGTGGTGAACATTTTTTATCTGATACTGTGCATAGCAAACGATTACCCGTAGTTGTATCAAGCCTAGTTTGAACGAAGAAGCAAAGGGCTCCTACCTTACTTTTAGCGGTCAAGACAACAGCAACATCATACTTTGGTGCAACTTTTTTTGGACGGTGAGAAATGCTGTGGAGGTAAGGTATAGAGCCCGTCTATTTGTGCTGCTAAACTACGTCAGCATCATGTGAATGGTATTCCGTTCCCTCGAGAGAGTAAAAACACACTCTGACAGGTGCGTGAGATGGGCAAGTGGGAACCCAGGTGCCATTGGCTTGGAAACCTGCTCCGAGAAAGCATTCTAAACACTGTGATGGCATGACTTCCATAAAGCGGTCGTGATGCATGCGATTGCCAACCTGTCCTTCACCAGCCTCGAGTGGTTCAACTCGTAGCTACGAGGCTTCCTGATCTTGGGCTGTGGCGCCAACATATGTGGTCGTCCACAAAGTGCAGGTCTAAGTCAAGAAGCTACAAACGGTTATGCTTAGTGAAATTCAGACATAAAAGATAGGCTTTGACCACATGCCTAAAGGTTTCTAAAACGTCTTGTGCCAACTTATCTGAGCCCTCCTTGTGCAAAAAAATTAATTAGCTATCAACATAACGAAATGCTACTATGCCGAGGTCTTCCAAACAGGGCTTTGATGCGGTATCGACTGGACAGAAGAATGTCGCGGAGGAACAGTGCAACCTGGGACCCTCTGCATATGCCTGATTTCTGATGTAAATACCGCCTTGCCAACTCACAAAAGTGGAGTTCTGTGGAGTTCTAGTTTCTTGTGGACAGCAACCTGGGCAGGTGCTCTGCAGTGAGCATCGACATGGAGGGCCTGCACTATTCATTGTCACATGATAGACCACTGAGGCATGTGCAAACTGCATCAGGGTGAACAATGAACATGCTTTTACAGATGATTGCGTGATTTCGGTTGCTGGCTTCATGGAGCTGTTGTCCTTTTACTGCAAATCTGCATTTGTCAGTTGGCAGGGCGGTTTTTACACGCAGGTCGTACCTTTGCTCAGCAACATTTTTTTGTCTAAAGTCGATAAGGCATTAGAGCCCTGTTTGGAAGACCTTGGAATAGTAGCATTTCGTTATGTTCATGACTATCTAATTTTTCTGGATATAGAAGGGTCAGATAAGTTGGCACAAGATGTTTTAGGAGTCTTTAAGGCATGCGGTCAAGGCTTGTCTTTTACATCAGAATTGTCTAAGCAGAACCGTTAGCAGTTTCTTGATGCAGACCTGCGCTTTGTGGACGAATATGTTTGTCGGGGCTACAGCTAAAGATCGGGGAAGGCTCTTTTTAGCTACGATTCGGACCACTCGTTGCTGGAGAAGGATGGTGAAGAGGTGTATTTGTCGCTGGTTAAGGTCAGTAAAGATGGAAACACTTGATGGGTGTGCAATCTATGCATGACATGAGCTTTACATAAGTCATGCCATCACTGCTGAGGACGCATTCTTGTAGCAGGTTTCTAAGCAGCTGTGTTCCCACTTGCCCATCTCAACAACCTGTCATAGTATGTTTTCACTCGCTCGAGGGTAAGCAGCACATACTCCGAAGATGATGACACACCTTACCTCCACAGTATTTCACAGTCTCAAGAAAGTCGCGGGAAAGCGTAATGCTGCTGTTGTCTTAACAGCGAAGTGCAAGACAGGAGGCCTGTGCGCCGCCATTAAAAAGGCTTGATAAAACTGGGTACTTGTCCACAATGGACAGTGTCACAAAAAAGGTTCACCACTTGCAAAAGTAATGGAGTTTATTGCGTTCCACTGCCCTATGGCTGCAACTAATATGGGCAGAAAGGCAGATGTCTGAATTTGCACCTGACTGAGCACTTTCAGGCAAATTCTAATCTGGCACTGCATGCTCAATCTTGTGAATGCAAATCTGAGGATGACCTGTCTCTTTGCACGCCTAATTTCCACGACACATCAGTGGTTCATGGAAGGGATAAATCTGTCGGTAGATAGTTGAGGCTTAATACATCGGTAAGGCTAAGGACACGTGTGGCTAAGCCATCGGTAAACCTTCACCGTAAGGAATTTGCTTTTTTAGATGATTCATTAGTATGCCAATGACCTTTTGATTGCACTTCACCCTTTCACTGCTTTGGGTTATTGTGCGCTTGTATCTCTTCGCGGGTCTTCTTTTGCGGCTTTCCTTCAATGATGCCGCCGCAGTGGCTCAGTGGATATGGCGCTCGGCTGCTGTCCCAAAAGACGCAGGTTCGATCCTGGCCGCACCAGTCAGATTCCAATGAAGGCGAAATTTTAGAGGCCCGTGTACTGTGCGTTGTCAGTGCATGCTAAAGAACCCCAGGTGGTCGAAATTTCTGGAGCCCTCCACTACGGCGTCCCTCATAGCCTGAGTCGCTTTGGGACGTTAAACCCTCACAAATCAAATAATCAAAATCTTCAATTAAATGTTAGTCCTGCCTCTTGAGCTCATGTCTTCTTGTGTGTTCTGGCTGGTTTTAAGGTGAGTCAGTACCAACTTGGCCAGTCATATGCCTTGTTCAGTATTACAACATTTTGAATAAAGTGATGTTTACTAGGCTATGTTGCCGGGGATCGTGTCCGCAGCAGTTGTGGCCAATTCAGAAGAGATAGCGTCATACGACTGGTTGTGTAATTGGCAGAGGATGATGTGAGGATGCTGCTCGAAAAGAAAATTTCATAATCAGATAATTATTTACAGCCAAAAATGTACAGAAAGTGGCTGGGCCAGAGAAAAAGTGCCGCGAAATTTCAAAACGCTGAAAGTAGGTGCAGCTACAGCGTAGTGCCAAGTTTGAAAATGGAAGTATGGACAAAGCCAAAGCTTGGCGCCAAGTTTGAAAACTCGAAATGAGCAATCACGTGACCAGTGATAAGTGTCCTATACTTAACCAGGAGATAGGAAAAAGAATGATAAATTAGAGGCAATTAGGTAATTATTGAGAAGCGAAAGGCAATGAACGGGTGATTAGACTGGGCGCGTATTCAGTGGGTGGGCAGGAACGATCCATGGAGGAAAATTTGAAAACTCGAAATCGTTGCTGGGAGGAAATGAGGGTAAAATAAGAGTTAATTGATAACAGTCAAGTCAACGAGAAAACAACCATGGCGCCAAATTTGAAAGGCGACCAGTGTCGAGGAGGCGTCAACGCTTTCACATTCTTTTTCCGCAGGTAGCAGCGGTGATCTCTATTTTTCTTTTTTTCAGCCAAGACAAAAACCTTCTGGGCTCATGGGCGATGTATCTAGGAACCTGCGACCAGGACAACGCTGGACAGCATGCATCAGCAAGCTCGAAAAAAAAGCACGAAACAGTAAATAAATATTGATCATTTTCATTTCAATTCTAGTGGTTTTGTGCACGAATTACTCTGGAATGCACAAAGCTTGTGTTAATTGACAGGCGACCATTAACAAGCTGTGCATTTTTGTGCATTGCCTACTCCAGAACACAAATTCTGTGTTAATTGACAGGTGACACAGTAACGACTGTTACACAGTGTACGAGCACTACACAAGACACACTACAGAAGACAAGGCAAACTACAGAAGACAAGACAGACTACAGAAGTCAAGACAGACTACAGAAGTCAAGACAGACTACAAAAGAGAGGACAAACTACAGAAGACAGACTATAAAAGACAAGACAGGCTACAGAAGACAGGACTACAAAAGACAAGACAGACTACACAAGACATGCCCAAAATACGACAAGACTACAGACTACAGAAATTTTCTGTCTTAGAATCCTGTAGTGCGTTTTGACTGGGCAGGATCATGCGATGCGCTTTGAAAGATGCGTGCTGTTCGGGAACGTGTTCCCAGTGTACGACTATTTCCACATCGGCAAGCTCCCGTGTACCGAGATATCTCCACAGCGAGAACTGCGAAAGAATAAATTAGGTTAGTTGGCTGCTGCAAAAGAGTCATAAATTGTGGGGTCTAACATACGAAACTGACACGTGGGCTATGAGGGACGCAGTATAGTGGCGGGCTCTGAATTAATGTAGACCAGACCGCCTGAATTTCTTACGTGCACTGACCCCGCACAGAGCAGGGGCGCCTTGTGCATTTCACTTCCATTCAAAATACGGCCGCCGCGGCCAGGATCGAACCCCCCTGCTCCATGGCACAAAACGAAGAGAGACTGATAAAAGCCGCGTGACGACGGCGATAAGAACATAAAAAGAATCATAAGTTTTGTTTGCAGCAATATGTATTTCCTATGAAGAGCCGCCGTTTAAAGCAGCAGCGATTCTCGATTCACTGCTCACTTAGGCATCAATACAATATCAACAATGAAGCAAGTGGTGTCAAAATGCAAACAAAACACGAAAAACGGAGCATGCGCGAAACTCAAACATCAAGGTATGACTCTCGGCATGAGTTTCAATTACGTCCGAGTCTTCAGGGCACTCTGCAAAAGCAAAATTGAGACCCAAGAAGGAGCCTTTAAAGGGACTGTTTAAAGCAGCCCGTGTCTGACGTGCTCATAGCGCTGTGTGCGGCACAATTTTTGTAGTGTCAGGGCTCTTGGGGATACATACATTGCAGTGGTAGATACTACGATGGGAGGGATAAATTAATGAAAAATAAATTCCCCGACCCGTGTCGCTAAGTATAATGGGATTTACAAAGTAGTAAAAGTCTATTGTGGCTGCCATAAAAATATTCAAAACTAATAGACGTCCACCTGCGCCGCTTTCCCACAAAAGCATCAAAGCAATTATAGATGTTAATTAACATGTCTATAAGAGAAGACAATTACCCGCCGCAGTGGCTCAGTGGTTAGAGCGCTCGGCTACTGATCCGGAGTTCACGGGTTCGAACCCTACCGCGGCGGCTGCGTTTTTATGGAGGCAGAACGCTAAGGCGCCCGTGTGCCATGCGATGTCAGAGCACGTTAAAGATCCCCAGGTGGTCTAAATTATTCCGGAGCCCTCCACTACGGCACCTCTTTCTTCTTTTCTTCTTTCACTCCTCCCTTTATCCCGTCCCTTATGGAGCGGTTCAGGTGTCGAACGATATATGAGACAGATACAGCGCCATTACCTGTATGTGAAAATATAAACGAACAGAAGAAGATACGCGAGATAAACCACGCTTCCAGGCAGCTTTCCCGGGAAGACTCCCCTAATCTGCCCTGGGAAAAGATGGGCAAGATGCGATGCAGGGAAAGGAAATTTGTTTATCGGGAACTGGTTGTGGGAGCTGAAGAGGAGTGGGAACAGCGGGGGATTTCGTAATTCATGGCGATAGAGTCGAGATCCTATTCAGGCCTCCCTAGAGGGTGAGCACCAGTTCTGCCGAATGTGCGGTTCATGGTCTCCAAGCGTACTTCTGTCGCTATTCAACGTCCTCCGGGATCTCTGACCCTCACACACTGAGAACGTAGGGAGGCACAACTGTCCTATAGTGGACAGTGGCTCTGCAACTGATCTATGGCCCTGTTTCATTGTCATTACGTCCCGATCAAACTCCTTGCGCCTTCCGGCACGCATCTGCTAGCAGTCTGTAGTGCTTTAACGCGATGGCGTATCAGCGATTTTGATGGCCTATGCGTCAGACTTACCTCAGGCACTGTTTCTGTCTGAGCGCAGACAATGACGCGGGTAGAACTGGTCCAGTGCCAACAGTTGGTGCGTTTGTAGCATCTGTAGCACTGCATTGAAATTGAAAAAGAAGGCAGGAGTTTGACACGAGCCACGATTCCCGCGTGCTAAGGAAACACGTGTTGAAATCGTGCAAGCAAGTTCTGAGCCGTCCGGTAGGTGCCCTAGCCAGGCTAACGCCCATTCATGAAAAAAAACAAAAAAGAAATAGAGTAAATACATCGAGAACAATAGCAAATATATAAAACAAGTACATTCCACAAAGGGCACCATCACATCTGCAAGGCAGTGCTGTGCAGTCGTGAAGAGCCCTGTAATGAGCGCACGCGCTATATATGAACTGCCGGTCTACCATCCCACCTGGCCATGATGGCTACTAGATGGCGGCATCAGGCAAGGTCTACCCACTACTCTTAGCCAAAACCGTATAAGGCAGAGTAATTAGCATTAACATGCGAAAAAACTGCAATTAGCATAAACACAACTCATTCATTTTAGATATTATCCAGCGTTGCGTGCAGCCGCAGCACGAAAAAGAAACCATAAGGCTACATGTTTTCGACATTCATTGGGTATGCCCAAATAAAGGAAGTGGCTATATATTACCGGAAGCCGGCAGAACCTCCAGAAAAACATGTCGGCAGTGCCGTCTACTTGGTTCGCTGTGATCACGTGACGAGCGCAGCCGCCCTAGTGAAGGATTGTTTTTTTAATACATGACAAAAGTAGGACCCTCGACCACATAATTTTGGAGTGCCCATATTCTCCCGGAGCGGGCAAAATTATTGATAGTAGATAAGCCTGGGAGACCCTGCTAAGAAGCCCGGACCCAGAGCTCCAGCGCACCACCATCTATCCGGCGGAAGAGGCCGCTACCAGTCAAGTACTGCCAACCAGCCTCTAACCGCGGACGCGCAACTCCCCGTCTCGCAAAGCAGCGTGCCGGTGGCGGGGAGAAACGTCTTTTCTGATGGAAATAAAAGTTATTCAATCAATCAATCTCTGCTCTCGACACGTCCTGATGTCACCACATGAATGGCTGTAAAGAAAAAGCGACCGATTTTTCTGTATTCTATTTTTCAGAGTGGCAATCAATGTGATTCTTCATTGCGATTAGTGTTGTAACTGTGCGTCACTGCCGCTGTTCGATGGCCTAATCAAATTATCACACTTGATCCAGTCCATGAAAGCTTAACTCACTGACTTTATTTAGAGTAAGTAGAAAGCATCAATAGCCAACAACTGCACATCTCCCGGAGCGTTCTAGCAGTCAGCGGAGCTAGCTGCTCGTCGTTCGGCGTCCGGAGTACAACTGAACTCTCCCCACGCCGTCCAAAGCCCCTTCGAACCGCGGCACCTTTGGGAGGCGCCGGCACTCGCTCCCGCACAAAGAACTTCCGTTTTCGGTGGTCCTGCAAGGCTCTTAATTGATTTCTTCAGAAGACCACAGTGCGAGCCTCCAAACGGGGAGAAACGTCTTTTCTGATGAAACTTAAAAGTTGTCCAATCAGTCAATCACTAACTCAATCAATCAATCAGGACAAATCAATATGCGTTTCCTCTGGAGCATTGTGAGATTAGTGGGGCTAGGTTTGATATCCGTCTGCCGGCCGCTTTTTGTGCAGGGTAGTCTACCAGAAAAACAGCTGGAAAAAGATAATTCCGCCAGTCTCGTTTCATCGGCTGTGTGCTGTGATGTGACCAGAATCAGGCAATCGGGTCAAACTGCCGGCAAAGTTCCCTGCGGGATATTTTGCCGGCTGCTGGCACAGTCGTCTCGACCTTATTTAAACGCGCGCATTTTCCAATTGTGCTTCATTTCCCCAATTTTTCGTCCAGAAGTGAGACGAAACTTAAGTCACGCGATAAGGCAAACCGTTAAGTGATTCGTAGTACAAATACATTCGCATACGCAACACCCATGCGATACCAAACAAGGCGAAATAAAGGGTCAGGGGAAGGGAAAGCCGGTTACTCGTAGTATCCTGTAAGAAAGGGCAGCCTTTCCACCGACGCCGCACACGAGGGTACCAACGCCAAAAATTGGGGCATGAAACCGGCTAGCTGCCGTTCTGAAATTTTTTTTTCCTTTTCTTTCCTGATGAATAGGCCACGGGTATACACGTTAGCAGCAGAAAGGCGCCAACTGAAACAATCTACAGGCTTCGGCTTAGTCACAAGCGTAGAGCGCGATGAAGCAGAGACAGATTTTGATGGAAATTAAGGAAAGCAGGGTAGATATAACCGGCTTTACCGTAATCTAAAACTTCCATTTATGCCTAAAGAAAAACTGCTGACAAGGATTTCTTTTGTTCTTTTTCTTCATCGTGGCAGATGAGCTGCCGGCTTCAGAAATAGAGTACTACAATTCATACCAACGAACACACCCTCCCTCAGGAATGGTTTCCAGCAAATTAAAAGATCGGGTGGTAATCAGCGATCAGCAGCGGGTGATTCAGTTTGCTTCCAACAAAGAGCCACGTTTTTGATCAGGCCTGTAGACATGTTCAATGAAAGAGCAGAGCATTGCGATGCTAACGCAGCAAAACGGCTGCAGCAGCAATTACGCTGACTTTAGCATGCGAGACGCAGGCAATGATTCGCGGCCTCATGCTTCCTGCTATGCACATTTATTTTACCTCGTGCAGTTTGCGAAATGCGAGAATTCACTGTCCTAGTGCGCACCGACATTCTGTACCATGCAGGTGACTCGAGAGCTTGTGGAATCTTTCCGCGTCTTAAAATCTAGTCATATATCAGCCATTTGTATATCGGCCTGTCTGTAACGGAGACAGGTTTCTTCGAAAAATCTAACGCGATTTGCGTGTTAGTGTTCCGCTCAAAATGCTTGCAGGTGGCGTGTGATTGTGTTGTCCTTGTTTTTTGGACATGTGTATGTAACAAGCTTCTGAGTAAAAAATATTGCCAGTACCGCTGTGTTTTCTTGTGTCCGTGTCTCGAAGTTTTACTCGAGATAGACGGAAAAAAGCTAAAGCTCAACTTTCTGCCCCCATTAATACACACCTTTAGCATACCGTATTACCGCTACCCTGACCGGAGTACCGGGAGCCCGCGCGCCTTCACTGCGCACGTGCAGATAGCCTAGAGGCCGCCGGATGGCGCCAGGTACTCGGCAGCTGCAAGGCATTGGGAAGCTGCAAGGCATCCAAGGCATTGGGGTTTAAGGACAGTGAAGGGAAAGTAGATTTTAAGCGGGCAGAAGTAATCAAGCGAAGTTTATCTGATTGGTAGCTAAAATCAAGGCAAGAGTAAAATTTCATAAGTCATGGCTTGGTGGCTTGAGCCACCGCCCGATTTAAAGGGTTCAGCCCTTCCATCCATCCATCCATCCGTCCGTCCATCCGTCCATCCGTCCGTCCATCCATCCATCCATCCGTCCGTCCGTCCGTCCGTCCGTCCGTCCGTCCGTCCGTCCGTCCGTCCGTCCGTCCATCCAGCCATCCATCCATCTGCGCTACAGTGGCTAGCTGCGCGCTAGCCTTCGGGACCAATCAGCGCATACTTTTCGGTGGGCGGGATTCCGGTACTCCGGTCACGGTAACACGGTACACGGTATGCTAAAGGTGTCTGATGTGTCATCACTGGATTCTTCGGGCCGACTTGCGCGATACGTCACGACACAAGCTCCACCTAGCGGTCAACGATTCCCGTACTGAATCCTAAGCCTTCCAAATATAACCGAAATTCACTTCCATTCATGAATACAGCCTAACGACAAACCTTACCACCACCAGCCTTTTCAAATACTCGATCTTCGTGGGCACTATCAGGCATCGGAATGACGGCTTGCTCAACACAATGGCGTTGGGCTCCAAGGGCGTGTGTTCTTTTTTTGTTGGATTGACATTGTGTTGATGTGGGTTGTGCCACTATGGGTTCCGAGCGGACATAGCAAGTGTGGCCGCGTGCGGGGCGAGCCGTTGCGCGTATACGATCGAACGATGGAGCTCGGCTTCGAGACAGTTGTGGCAGTGGGTGGCTGAGTGGCGGGGTGTCCTTAGGAGCTCGGCGTTTCCCCAAAGCCAGCTAGCCTGCACCGGCCGATCATTGAGGTCCGGGGTCTAGCTGCCCGCGCAGAACAACGCTACCCTGCCCGCTGGCTCCAGCCTCCCGGTAGCGAGGCGGCCTGCCGACGCACTATGGCCTGTTGGTACCAGCCTCCGGGTATCCGGGACATGACCGTGAACCGGTTGCCTGCGGATACCTCACCCGGTGACCGGGCGGTACCTGCCCTGCCGTATGCTTCGACACTGACAAGGACTGTCGCACGGAACCCATAGTAGGACGCTGGTGCTCATTTTTTCATTTCTAGGTTGTAAGTGCCCGTGTTGTATGTGTGCGTGTTAGTGTGCAAGCGGGTGAGCTAGGCCTTCGTCCTCGTCGCTCAAGAAAACAGTGTCGTGATGCTGAAGGCGGCCCAGAGCTCCTGAACGGACCTGGGCAAAATATTTACATCACAGATATGTTACAATTTTTTTTGTACTTTCATTGTCATGTAGAGGAAGAGGGAGGGTGGGACTTCAATGGAACAGGAGTGGTTTGCCTAGTTGTCAGCCAGGCATGCTACTCCAGGGCCATGTAGAGGTATCCATGCGCAACCAGTGGGATTATCTGCTTACGCGTATATATATATATATATATATATATATATAAATATATATATATATAAAAAGATCGGTCCTCCGATCGAAACGTCGAGTCAAATAACAATGTTCCCTTAAATGAAGCGTATACTTCGATATATATATATATATATATATATATATATATATATATATATATATATATATATATATATGAAGTGAGGGGTTCGTTTGACAAACATATTAAGGAAGCCAATAGTCACCGAAGTCACCAAACGAGCCCCTCACTTCATTTCCCTTGTCTGCTAATAGCTTAACGGGGGTCTCGGTTCTGGCAGTCTTGATGCGATAGGTAGCATAACAGGGCTCTCGCACAGTTTCCGCCCCCGCCGTTAGATGACGTTCTACGTCCCACTTGCGGTATTACAGGACGTGCTACGTCCACCGCTATGGACGAGGGTGGCGCTGGTGAACACTCTCAAGGTTCGCTTACACGCAAAACAAATACCCACGAAAGCAGCAGATTGGACAGCCGTCCCCGTGGCGCAGTTGGTAAGAGCACCTGACTCGATATTCGGAGTTCGTGGGTTCGGATGCCACCGGCGGCATGGTTGTTTTTTCTGCTGATTTATAAGTAATTTTCTTTAAAAAAAACTAATTCATTGGCACTAGATATTAAAAAAAAGAAACATTCCCCTATGCACCTTGATTTCGGTGACTGTTGGCTACCCTAATATATATATATATATATATATTTATATATATATATATATATATATATATATATATATATATATATACTTGTCCCGAAAAAAACAAGCTGTTCCGCCAAAACTGGCTGTCGGCACCTGTACTTTTACTTTTCCACAAAAAAAAATAGTCCTATATCGGGCCCCGCTCGTTGCCTTTCACTGTTTTTTTTCTTTCCATGTCAGATAGCGTTCATTTTCTGCATTGCACTAGCATTCCTTATGTGTTTTTTATTCTTATTTATCCACCCTCCTCAGCCATTGGGCTGCAGTATTTAATAAATAAATAGATATTAATATAATATAAACAGATAAATAGTGTCACGGAAGACAGAGCGACAAAATTCACAGACAGAAGACGGGGTTCGGCAGCTAGCCCGCGCGATACACTTCGTCGTCGTCGGCTTCCAGCGCCACCTGAGAACACCAGGTGGCTTTACTCCCCCTCACAAAGATTAGCACAAGAACAGGACGGACAAATGAGGCGGGCGAAGCGGTCCCACGCGACAACTAGACGAACGCAAAGAGTACTGCACATTACCGCGTGAAGTACGGTTTCATGCGGACTACGTGCATGCGACCTCAGAACGGGGTGGGCGACGCTGAAGCTTCACAGTCCCGTCTGGAATAACTTCGTAGGTCACTTCCGTGAAACGGCGCAAAACTCTCTAAGGTCCGAAGTAACAGCACATCAGTTTTTCAGACAAGCCTGGGAGGTGTAGCGGGGTCCACACCTAAATTTGGTCACCGGGATGGTATGTGACGTGCCGATGACGGAGGTTGTAGCTGCGCGCATCCGTGCCCTACTGTCGCTGAATGTGAATACGGGCCAGTTGACGTGCTTCCTCTGCGCGCTGAGCGAACTGCTCGGCGTCTGGCATGAGCGGGTGGTCATCAGTGCAGCACGGAAGCATGGAATCCAGCATCGTCTGAACGTCACGTCCGTTGACCAGATGAAATGGTGTAAAGCGGGTCGTCTCTTGGGTGGCCGTGTTGTAGGCGTACGTGACGTACGGGAGAATCTCGTCCCAGGTTTTGTGCTGCGAGTCTATGCACATTGCGATCATATCGGAGATTGTTCTACTAAGTCCCTCTGTGAGCCATTCGTCTGTGGGTGATAGGCATTGGTTTTCCGATGACTGGTGTGACTGAGCCCAAACACGTCCCGCATGAGCTGCACCGTAAACGCCATGCCTCGATCAGTGATTACGTGGGACGGTGCACCATGACGCAACACGATTTGCTGCATAAAAAAACTGGGCGATCTCAGATGATGTGCCACGCGGCACCGCCTTAGTTTTCGCATACCTTGTTAAGTAGTCAGTCGCGAATAAAATCTATGAGACCGGCCTATGACAAAGGAAATGGGCCCTGAAATTTGATGCCGACTTGATCAAACTGTCAACGTACGTCAGCAGCTCGGCCCTCCAGATAATCAATGACAGGTCGTAGGTCTGGGTCAGCTCGCTGTCGGGTCATTAAGTCTAAGTGGCTGACAACTCCAAGAAAACAACTCTCGGCCTGCATGCTCTCATCGGCTACCCCGACGGGTGTGCGTGAGTGCGCGTCAGCGTCTGCGTGCGTCTCGCCAGATTTGTGCACAATAGTGCAGTCAAATTCATGGAGACGGAGGCGCCATCGGGCTAGGCGCCCCGCTGGTTCGCGAAGCTTGGCCAGCCAGCACAAAGAATGGTGGTCGGTAACCACTTTGAGCATGCGGCCGTAGAGGTAAGGCCGAAATTTCATGGTTGCCCACACAACCGTGAGGCTTTCCTTTTTCGTAGTATAATAGGTTGTTTCAGCGCGAGAGAGCGTTTGGCTTGCCCATATCGACACCTTGAACTGCACGAGTTTCCCGTCAATATGATCTGCTCACCCCCCCCCCCCCCATTTGGTCACCGACCACGCGAGATAGAGGGCTACGTGCCCCAGCAGCGCATGGCGACAATTTCCCAGCGGCAGTCCCGATCTCCGTCTCCACGCCGACCTTCGACGCAGCCCGAAAGCTCCTCCTGGATGGCGCAGCGACGGTCGCCAAGCCCCCGCCGGGAAAACTGAAGTCAGCGATCTCCGGGGGCGAGGCCGCTGGCAGTGGATGCGAACAAGACCCCCCGACGGCGCGAACAGCGACCGACCGTGACTTAAAGGCGTCGAAGCCAGATACTGAACTCGAAGATCGATTCTCGCTGGATACACCCGCGCTCCTCGACGGCTATAAGATTAGCGCTTTGGTGGACACTGGCGCTGATTCCTCGATTTTAAGCGGAAAGCTAGCGGCGCTTCTTAAAAAGGAAATGACGCCGTGGTCTGCAACGCATATCCGCACGGCTGGCGGACAAGTCGCAACTCCGCTTGGCCTGTGCACGGCAAGGGTCCAAATTCGCAGCTCTACATTTGTCGTCAGCTGCCCAGTTCTACCAGACTGCTCCGGTGACTGTATCCTTCGTTTTGATTTTCTCCGGGAGTATACAGCTATTACTGACCTCCGAAAGCGCACTGTCACATTTTCGACCGAGAAAGCAGATCATTACATAGAAGACAGTAAACGTCGCGCCGCCCTTCGCATTTCCACCGACAGTGTTTGGATTCCGCCACATGCCAGTGTTTTTGTGAGTGTTTACTGCGATGGAAAACGTCACGGCACAGCTGTCGGCGAAGGCAACCGGTCCCTTTTGCTCACACACGGCATCTGCTCAGAGCGAAGCCTCATCCATCTCCGCGATGGCTGGCCTGAACTCCTGGTGGCTAACTTCACTGACCAACCCCGGCATGTTTTTCGTGCTACTGCGATCGCATTCGCTGCCCCTTAGCAGAGATTTCTGAATGTTTCGCGATTGAAGCTGTTGGACCTGTGCGCCCATTCCTCGACGGCCTTGATATCAGTCCGCATCTCTGGGCGACTCAGCAGCGAGAACTCCGTGCCCTTCTACTCGAATACACTACCTGTTTCGCGTCTTCGTCGAAAGTACGGCAAACGGCTCTTCTGAAGCACCGCATCATTACGCCCGACGATGCCAGCCCTATCCGCCAGCAGCCGTACCGTATCTAACAGACGGAACGTGACGCGATCCAAACGCAGGTGAAGGAGATGCTTTCGGATGAAATCGGTCAACTTTCAAGCAACCCGTGGTCGTCACCTGCCATGCTGGTGAAGAAAAAGGATGGGACCTTCCGTTTCTGTGTTGATTATCGAAAACTGAAACACATCACTAAAAAAGACGTCTATACCGCTGCCCCGTATCGAGTACTCGCTCGAGAGACTTCATCGCGTCCAGAACTTCTCCTCAATTTACTTAAAGAGCGGGTACTGGCAGATAGAGGTCAACGAGCGGAAACCCGAAAAAACGTATTTCGTTACCCCCGATGGGCTGTACGAAATTAAAGTGCTGCCTTTTTGGCTCTGTTGAGCGCCGGCAACTTACCAGCGCATGATGGATACAGTTCTCGCTGGATTCAAATGGCAAACTTGTTTGGTTTATCTCGATGATGTTGTCTTTGCCGAAAACTTTTCCGAACGCCTTGAATGCCTGCGCACTGGATTAGATGCCCTCCGGTCGGCCGACTTAACGCTCAAGCCCGAGAAGTGCCACATTTAATACAAAGTGTTGAAGCTTCCTGGTCATCACAAATGCTAATAGTGTTAAGACCGTCCCCGAGAACACTGCAGCTGTCGCTGATTTTCCCGTTCCTACAACCAAGAAAAGTGTCCAACGCTCTCTGGGTCCATGTGCATACTACCGCCGCTTCATAGCCGACTTTTCCAAGATTGCCGCACCCGTGTACCGCGTCACGCGTGTTGGTAGACAGTTCGTGTGGGCCGCCGAGCCACAGGGGGTTTTTGCCGAGCAGCGCAGACGACTGCAAACAACCCCTGTTCTTGCGCACTTTGATGAAGAGGCTGACACCGAAGTCATCACCGGCACCAGGAACATCGGCCTCGGCGCCGCACTCGTCCAACGCCAGGTGGAATTAGATAGAATAAATAGATAAGATAGGCAAACGGACAGAGACCGCAAAATTTGTTTTCAACGCCCAGAGCGGTTTTCGCGCCCTGTTTTCACGATTACTCACCCAACACTCCACGAACAGGTTGGATTAAGAATGGCAGAAAAATTTGCCGAAGTTGTCTTGTTGGTAGTGCGAGCCATCTTTCTCAGAAAGCAACCTTTATGTTTTATGGAAAGTAGTGTAAGGTTCGAGGGCTGAAACCTGGCTTCCACCGTCTCTCGCAAACTCTAGGTAAGGAATGCAGTCGTGCTCCCTCTCAGTTGAGCAGAATATGAGAAAAAATAAAACAAAATAAACGACGTCAGTTATACAGCAATAAAAATGCTTAAGATCACACAAAATTAGCTCAGCCTACAAATAAACTTGCGATATCAATACTAACATTTCCAAATAACCCACAACATGACAAACAATGACTAAGAAAAAAATTTGGAAGGGACACTTACGCTCCGTCTTAACGATATTATACGATAGTGTTAATGAGTTAATGCAAGTATATGCCGAATTGGTCATACTCGACCTTACATTCAAAGATCCCTGTGTCCTCACAAAGCGCCTTCCTCACTGGTGCAGCGGTTAATCGATGCGCCACTGTCGGGAGATGGAAGACGCTGCCAACTGTGGGGCTTGTGACACCCAAGTTGCTCTTTTCGAGCAATCTATCGCAATCAATCAATAATTTAACATTCACCTGCCACGGAGGACAGTTTGCCCACAATCCGGTCGGCAGGTTGTGTAGATGGCCCACAAATATTGCTTCTCAGATGGTTGGCCACATGGGCCACCTTACGCTACCCCATTTTTCGCTCACAACGACGACGACGCCAACACCGGACTTCTGCGTAACGGTGCCTTTAACGCTATTGTGTTAAAAAAAATAGATAATTCCACAAGCGTAAAAAATAAACTTGTTGTAACTAACTCTGGTATACATTAGCATTCACTGTATGTTTAGAGAATAGATTCTCATTTTTTTTAAACTCCTCACTAGCTCCGCTTACACTCAATTACCATAGATGGCACGATCAACGGAGGGTGCTTCACAAATGCTAAGAAACCTATAGGAAGTAGCCACGCATCCTTATTGCACGTCGACAATGTATCCCCTTTTGTTGCTGTAGTTGCAGTCCGCTAAAGGAGAAATAAAAAGCAGTAAAAGGCGATACGGATCCGTGTTTCGTTCTGGAGCGTCGGAGAGCACGTCGCATATACGGGACAGGCACCCAATTCTACTACTTGGGCGCACAGTTATTTCTCTAATTTCAGCTTAGTCATCGTTTCTCGCAATAACTTAGAACACTTCATATTTACAGCGAACAGCATATGGTTTATATGCAGCTCCGCTTTTAGCGCGATTGTTTTAGAAGTGTTCCGTTCGGCGGAGAACCCCCACGTCGTAGTTGGCGGTGGTGTGTCGAGAAAATCGGGATTGGTCAAAAAGTTTCTGACGTTACAATAGATGAGGAATTGAACAGTGTTTAAAACACCAGATAAATTGTGATCATAGGTTCGCAGCACCACCAAATTGTCATTAAAACATAGAAGAAGGCGAAGTATTTTAATTTCCATGAAAAGAAAATATAGGTAACTATAAGGGAATCGAACCTGTGACCTCTAAGCTGAGTGTCAGACACGCTATCCGTAAGCCCTCGATGCATGTTTGTTTGACTTGGTTAAAGAGAGGCCTTGCCTGCCTTGTCCGACAGTGGGCTTGTCTGCGAAGTAATATGCAGAGTTCCCCAGCCCGCTCAAGGGAGCCATTAACGCTATTACATCACACCTTTAGGCGGAGCTATATAGTCCCTCGGAATATAGGAAGTGGAGGTCGGCGATCAGATAACGCGCCTGTCACGGCAGCTAGTTTCCTCCAATTTTTTCTTGTACTTGGGCAAATGGTCAAAGACTCATTTAGTGAGAATTTAACCCTAAATAAGCCCTCCAACTGTCCTCGCTCAGTGTTTCGCGAAACAACCGCAGTGCGCGCTGCTTCTGCTTCTTTAAAGGATTTCACCCTGCCGTGGAAAGCAGCGGGGTTGATTTAATAAACGCATTGGGGTTTAAGGACAGTGAAGGAAAAGTAGATTTTAGGCGGTTAGAAGTAACCAAGCGAAGATTATCTGATTGTTGGCTAAAATAAATATAAGATATAAATTTCACAAGTCATGGCTAGGTGGCTTGAACCACCGCCCGATTAAAAGGGTTGAGCCTTATCCATCCATCCTAGCTCATTCATCTGGATTCACTTCCTTTCTGCTCTCTCCCTCTGTATTCCTCCTCTCTAGGTTTTTCCCGGCGCGACCACTAGGAGAGCGAATTTGTAGACCGCAAACATCGAATTAAAGAACTATAAAGAGAAAAAGCCCAACATTACGGCAACTGCCACCACCCCGCTTCAAAGGGGACGCTCCTATCTTCCATCTATCCATCCGCTAGGGTGCCAGATGTCCGCTCGCCTCCGCGATTGCCCATCGAGGCACCCAAGTGTGCGCGTGCCCGTCGTCGCGGTATTACGATCCTGCCGGCCATACGGCTGCTGCAGGAAAATAAAGGCCGATCCCGACCTCCCCAAACCTTAGGCACGCTTGACAGGCCGTTCGTCAAGGTCCTTCAGCGTCGGGCCGTTGTTATCGGAGAGCGTACTCACCACTTTGTACTCCGTCAGTATATCGGGGAACGTGATGAAGAGTTCGTTGAGTTTAAACGACGTGTACTGCGTGCTTATCGGTGCGGTGGCCGCCTCGCTGATGTGGGAGTAAGTGAAGCCGTCCCTGTACATCTTCAACAGCACCATGGCCTGCACCGTCGCAGCTGGGCTCAAGGACACGACTGCACTTTGCCGTTGCCCAGCCCATAATTTGATCCTGCAGAGAAGAGTAAAGCCCGATGAGCTCATCGTGTTATTTGACGCAGCCACAGGATGCCGGGATATGGTCGGCCGATTGGCTCGGTACACCCATATATAGGAAGACGAGGATTTTTAAAACCGTCCTGTGCAGAAACCCGCTAAGCGATTTCGAGACATTTATCGCCCACGCGAGTAAAGCGTTCCAAACTTCGCAGAACGAGCTGCATGAGACTTTGTTAGAACAATTTGATTTTCACAGACGCTTCCTAACTAAAAGCGTCTAAATGAGTTGCGGTGCGCGACAACACGGGACACAAAGGAAAGGACAGAACATGAAGGTACGCGCGAAGGAGAAATCAGGTTGATTATCGTTAAATAAGGGCGTTCTTGGTAGGTAACCATGAAATACATCGCATTCTACGCTCGCTCGTTTGCGTCGTGTCCTTTCGTTCCCTGTGCCCGTCTTGTCCACACTGTGTTTACTGACAACCTACTACGAAACCTATCCGATACGCTACTATACATAGACGTTCACCGATCTACCCTACACGATACGCTTCTATTCTATGCAATGATGTTCATCGATCTAGCCTACACGATACACTTCAATGCATAGATGTCCACCAACCTAGCCTAGAATTTCGCCTCCATCGAAATTCGACGGCAGCGGCCGGGATCGAACCCGCGTCTTTCGGGTCAGCAGCCGAGCGCGATAACCACTGAGCCACCGCGGCAGCTGCAGACTTCTGTCTGCAAAGTCTATAGACTGTCTATAGATCATCTTTAAGAATATACAATAGGCAATACAAGTACTATGACATTTTATTCACAATCTGTAGATATATAATCATGCACTTTTAGTATACATTTGTTATAGAACGTCTATAGAATATGAATAGACAAAATAACTATCAACCGTAAGGCAATATAGTCTATAAGACGTATGTAGACTGCCTATAGACCATTTTTATAAAGGCGCACCACCTAATTTAAAAATCCACCACCACAGGAGGAGCTAGGAGGCAGCGACAGTATGGATATCGCTGCCGGAAAGGGCAAGCAAGACTGCCTATAGACCATTTTTATAAAGGCGCACCACCTAATTTAAAAATCCACCACCACAGGAGGAGCTAGGAGGCTGCGACAGTATGGATATCGCTGCCGGAAAGGGCAAGCATATCACATTTGCGGGTGACGTAATAAAAAAAACAAATTAATAAATTACTTTATGGCCAGGAGGGGGATACCAATCCGTGACAGCGCGAACAGATCAGCTTTGCTGGTCGCTGCATTAAACCACTACGCCCCTGCCGCTCCTTTGTTTTAATTCCCTTTATTGCCAACAGGATCATACAATATGTACACAACAAGCACCAGCCAACCAGTGATTGACGTAGGAAAACTAAAATTCTCTAATGGTGATTAAGGTTTCAATGTACGGGAGGTAGTTGTGGGCCGGACCCTGAAGTCTGATTATTTCATGATATCTTTCAATTGTTTTTTAATACTCTCTAACTGGCCGTACGTCAAGGTCTGCGTGACGCACCGCCATCCTGCTCCTTCATATACTCATCATCATCATCACCAGCCTGACTGTGCCCTGTTACATTCGGGCGTCCGCCCGTCTGCATTAGCGGCACCGTCGGCAATGCTCACCTGTTGGAAACCAACACTATGCTGCTTCGGGATGGTTCCGAGCCACGCGATATCCGCAAACACCTCCTTGTAAACAATAAATGTTTACCACCACCACCCACGTTCCCGACCTCAGTACCCGAGAGCGTCGCCCGGGTGGATTCCGGGAACAAAGTAAGCGAAGCGGAGGCGCCGCCGTAGCGAACCAGCGGCAACTATTTTTCCCAAATGCCCGTGACTAAGCTGAGGGAACTAATCTGGCGTCATCCCTGGTAGAAGACGTTCAGCGTGGGGATACGGCAGCAAGCTGGAGGTCGTCGTCCGCTAATCTTTGCAGGCATGGCAAATGACGAAGCGACTCCTTCCCGCTTCTTGAACCGACCCTGCGATCTTGCCCGGCGCGTCGGCTGACACCTAAAGAACAGGTGTCGGCGGTGCTTGGGATCTTTCGGCCGGCTGCGAGATCATCCCCTTCGCATTCGGAGTGGACCCGAGGTCAGCCTCCTCTCTCCCTGGCCCGACACGTGATGAGGGCATGTCCCTGTGTGTGGTGGTGCGTGTTTCTGCGCGATAATGCAAGTTTTAGGCCACTCCCACCCTGGCGGAGACGTCCTCAACCTGGTGAATCTAGGGACGGAGAACTGTACAAAAACTGGACGGCGAGTGCACTGAATCATGCTTCCTTTTAATGCCCCTTCTGGATTCTCCATTTTGCGAACCTCCATTATGATCCTACCTTAAGATGCTCTTTTCGGAGGGAAGTTCTTTTTGATCTCTATCCATGTAAATAATGTAAATAAACCCACTTGTAACCTTCCTCCCATCATCCAACTCCTTTAAGTCGTCGGCAGTCCTGTCCTGGTGGTGGTGGCGGTGTTCGGAGCAAGCGTCGTTCCTGACCCGTGGTCCCACCAGAGTGCGACACCGAGCCCCCCCCCCCCTCCCCACCCAACAAATGGGGGCAGCGGTGGGATTAAAGCGCCATGCCCAACAGCCCACTGCAGGGCAAATGCCTCTCCCAAAGCCATGGCAAGATTGTAAGGCCCGCCAATCACGTTTTCAATCTGGAGGTATCAAATGCCACAAGGCTGAAGCGAAAATCTTTTTTAAATGTCCTTTGGACAACGTCACAGAAAAAAAAACTGCGTTCCAGCCATCAAAGAAAACATGCTCAATCCTTTCATCCTTTTTACGCAGAAATACCCCCACGGCACAATTAATCCGTTCTCCTGCAGCCACGTTTTTATTGGAGAAGAGCCGCTGTGTAAGAAAAAAACTGGAGGGTACACTTATATAAGCTCTGGCTTAAGGTTATGACGCGATAGTGTAATGCGTCAATTCCCATATATGAAGAGGGTCATTCTCTACTTTACATTCATAGATCCCGGGAGTCCTCGTGCCCCTCCTGGCGCAGTGGTTCAGCGGTTAAGCGTGCTCCACCGCCCTGCGATCACAACCTCCATGGGGGATCCGCCGAATAAGGTTGGTTCGGCTAGATCGCTCCCAAAAGAATCCCCACACAACCACTGCAGACGCTCTGTAGAGCTTTTTGTACATTCAGACGCGAACAGTGTAAGACCTGCATTGCGCACTACTGTTTGTTGACAAAGAAAACTGTGCATCGCGGTAGCTGAACATCCCGATGCCAGTCTATCGCACTCTGCTCTGGATCAGCTAACATCCGCGCGTTATAGATTCTAAACATACCGCTATAGCAATGCGCGGTAACTTCTAACTTTTGGAAATGAAAATGAAAATTGGATTTAGGAAAAAGGAAATGGCGCAGTATTTGTCTCACATATCGGCGGACACCTGAACCGCGCCGTAAGGGAAGGGATGAAGGAGGAACGGAGAGAAGAAAGAAATAAAGAGGTTCCGTAGTGGAGGGCTCCGGAATAATTTCGGCTGTCTGGGATCTTTAACGTGCACTGACATCGCACAACACACGGGCGCCTTCGCGTTTCGCCTCCATCGAAACGCTGCCGCAGCGGTCGGGTTCGAACCCGGGTACTGCGGACCAGTAGCCGAGCGCCCAAACCACTGAGCCACCACGGCGGGTAACTTTCGGGTGCATGTTTTCTTCTTTGTAATGATGCGTAAGACACAATTATGAATTGATAAACAAGTGGTATTCTCCTAGGACCGCTAAATAACTTATAATAGAATTTCTTCCTCGCATTGTTTCGATTTCAACAGCCGAAGGATGACTGCGACGTCAGTGTGTGCTTACAGGTGACGTGAGGCATGAAAAAACATTGACATTACGAGTCACAATAAACTAGCGCGCATTAGCACGCCTGAATTGATTACTGGTATTCTTGCACAGGCCGCTATTTGGCCAGGATTGTTAAGGATTTTGGCAGTCTCGAATATTTTTTTTCTGCCCCGTTAGCTCTTGGGGTTATGGCTCCATTCATGCCGCGCCGTTGTCCTTGTCGTAAAGCAGAATGAGCTGACGTCGTGCATGCGTCATTGCAAGGCACAAAGATTATGGGCCAGAATACTGATCACTGATTGGTCTGAAAACAACGGATGACAGCTGCGGTCTCCGTCTCCATCTGAAGCCCCTTCTTCCCTGTCGTTCACTGTATCTGACGTGCTGAACGTCTGTCTTACATAGGGACCATGCGCCAACGTGCGTGACCTGCGTGACCCCATCCCCACACATCTCCCCAACTCCACCTGGACACCCATCAACTGGTGACTGCACTTGGCTACTCCCACCTGGTCGCTAAAAGGCACCCCTTCCCGAAATTACTAAACCATTCCTGCTTTTCCCCTCGAGCCCGCTGTCTCAGGAGTAAGCGCCCCGTATTTTTTTTTCATTTGCATGTCTTACAGGTGAAGTCCCTCCTGTTCTTTGAAATCCGGGGTGGCAGCTGCCATCAGCAGCTCGTCGTCAGACCTAACAGCAAGCTGTTGGCTTTCCCTCATCATTGAAGACATGCTACACCCGTGTCATTACGTTCTGAAAAAGCTTACTAGTATCGAGACGCCCTTTCCAAGCACAATGCGTGAAAATATAACTGCGCTTTGCCTAAAAAATCTGCTCCCAGTAAATATCTGGGGCCAGTTTCCCAATATTCGCAAATCCGCCCAGAGCGGGGCGTACCCGTGAGTCCGTGACGTCCACATCGGGACGGCACCAAGGAATGTAAACGCAGAATAGGATGACAAAAATGCAAAATAAAGTAGGAAAAAATAAATACTGCCGACAGCTACTTCGAGTATAAAAAAGCTCCAATGCTCTAAAGTCATGCCTGAAGCCAGCTGCGGGCGATGGTGCTGAACGCAACGCGAAAGACCCCGCAAGCAGTTTGGCGGTAATTATACTCATGAAGCGATACGGCATGAAGAGATCTTCGCGACGCTGCCACTGGTACATCAGCATGAAGCGATGAGACTTGGCGGGAGATCAGCGCGTTTCAGCAGCGTTGCTCAGTTGTGGCCGCTTCTGTGTTCAGTCACCTCGCATTACGAGACAGTAGGCTTCCGGTAGCAGCCCGTTCAGAAATCCGACAGCATGAAGGAAAATGAAGAGATGCCCTATACAACAGCTTTTTCTGTTCCACAGCTGCTCCCGGGCTTTCACACACCCTTTAGATCCAGGGATATTTATTAAGCGGCGTCGGCAGCTTCGAGGAAACCGCTCGCAGCTCACCGCCCAAAAGCCATCGCGCAGCACGTCGCGCCGAATTTTCGCCATATGCGGCGATTCGGCACTTGTGAGAACGGATCAGCGTCATGGAGAGAGCAACTGGCGGAGAAACGGATGGCTATCGGCTGTCTATCGTGACCTCAACGCATCAGTGGTGTTGTAATGCTTAACCTCAATGTGTCGCCTTCAGCGGTGTACAGCGTGGGGTGGAACGGTGTAGTGCGCGCAGGAGGTTGGTCTAAACAAGTGGGGCCTTACACAGCGAGTGTTGGGTGCGAAAACGCATGCTTAGCACGTCCATCCGTTATAGATTTTAGGAATCGAGGCTTATCAAATTTAACGCTATCCTTGGTTACGTTTGCAAGCGGCCGCAAACGAAACGTACACGACTTCGAATCGCGTCACACGCAACGCTCCGAACACGTATAGTGTCTTATTGTCAAAAGCTTCAAATGCGATAGCAAAATAGAGAGATATTCACTATATGAGGACATACACCTCATTAGCATGTCTTGAGATACTCAACCTTTGCTTTGTGAACATTAATTATGAAGTGTGCCGGCATGCAGACTTCACAAAATCTTTATAAAGCACGATTCATATCTTCTGTGTACAGTGGCAGGTACACTATTTTATTTTAAAAAAAGCTCTCAAGAATGTTACTCGCTTTTCAATGTTTGGAAAGGCCCCCAATCTCATTAATTCTCTCTGACATGAGCACATAGCTCTTACCAAAAGCATATAGGCAGGTACATTGCTCGTGTGATGCAAGTACACATCAAAATAAGAGGTGAAATGAAGTTTGTCATGCACAGCCCTACAATCCCTTTGTTGGAGAACAACTGCAATGTATCTACAGCAGCGCCAAGCTGCTCCTTTCACTGCAGCAAGACTCCTCGTAAAAGGGAAAGGTTTAATGTCAGGAAAGGTGAAGTCGACTGGAGAAAATGTATTCACATAGGCTACAAAAGATTGGGGTAGGAGAGGAACATAGAGGCACAGAGTAAAGATGGAAGGTGAAGACATTTTACAATGGCTTTAATTATTACTGCTCAAAGAAACCTCTCATGTGTGCAGAAGTGTTCAAGAGAAGTTCTGTTTTCATGACCATGGTTGTGGTGAGCAAAAAAGAAAAAAAACAGTTCAGGGATGAACAACAAGAAAAAACGTCCGAGATCACTGCGGTAACCGTCATTAGAGGAATGCGAAAGGATGGACGCCTCCTCGCCACTCTTCCATCAATTGCCCATTTTGAGTTTTCAAACTTGGCGCAACACTTCGTTTTCAACTTTCGCGCCATGCCTGGCTTCGCTCACACTTCTGGTCTTCCAAATTTAGCGCCACACTTGGCTCCACCCACTTAAGTTGTTTTGAAATTTGGCGCCACTTTTGCTCCAGCCCCGCCCACTTTCTGGACATGTTTGGCTTAATTATTTAACTAATTAACCCACTTCAAACCCCTGATTTCTTGTACAAGATTTTTTTGATGATCTATCCCATGGTACCATTCTTTTCACATAAACCTATCGTTCGGACAAAACCGTGCGGACAAGCTTGTGATGACACGAAACCGCATAACATACCCATACAATGCTTTCGCATTAATAAAGGACTAAGGGCATCTATGAAAGGCCATAAAGAAGTTTCCACCAGATGATTTCAAATCAAACAAAACAAAATGCAGTTGCAAACAATATGGTGCGTACAAAAGATTACAGCGTACAGAATATGTTCAGCTGAAGTTCAGACAAAAAGAAGTATTCATAAAATACGGCAAGGCATATATGTACATGTACAGTCAGGCATGTACACAAAGACATGAAGTTTTTTCAACAGAGCTGCATTCTATGAACGTCCAGTGGAGACGCCAACAGTAGCTTTGTTAGACTGTAAAATGGCAACGTGTTCATCATCGATGGCCCAGTCATACTAAGAGTGTAGAGGGCAAGCAGGTTGTCTGCAGTTTTCCTTAAAATCACCAAACAGCATCACCAACTTCCATGGAGCAAAGTGCAAAAGGCTGAGTCAGTGAAAGTGTGATATAACACAGCGCCACTGGGCGTACAGGCGGACAGTGATCTTGTGTCACATGCATGCATGTTTTGAGAGCCCAGGTAAAAAAAAGCTCTCATTTCAAGCTTGATTACTGCGGTGGAAATCATATCCTTCCAGCTGGAAACCACTCAATTCCAGCTGCAAAATTCCTTTTGCAGCTTAATTAATGACACATAAATTATCTCCAGCTGGATAATTTATACTTCCAGTTAGCTTCAGCTGAATTAATGAAGAATTTGTCGGTTTACGTCAGGCGTACGCACTCTGACTAGAGAAACTAAGAATGGTTAGCCTGTCAAAACTCTGTCCAAGTCTTGCATTTTCATCAGGAATTTAATGACCATGAAACAATTGCCTGACTTTTCCCCCAAGAAAAATAGTTCTTTTCTGTGTAACTACATGCAGCATGAGAAAGAAGCAGTCTAAAGCAAGCACAGAGGCTACCAAATGCCACGAGGCAAAGCATCTTGCGATCTTATCACAGAAACAGTGCCACACAATATGTGTTTCACCCTGAAGATGAGATGTTGTAAATGACTACAGAAATAGTGACCATGCTGTATACTCTGCATGTTGTGGACTGCACGCTCTCCACAACCACCACAGCAAACAGAAAAGCAGTGGTGAAAACATGTTCAGTCAATACTCTGGTGCTAGAAGGGAAACATTTTGGTGCCTTCCTGTTTTTCACTAAACTGAAGCACCGAATAAAACCTGCAGTGTGTATAAGCAGAACACATAAGGAGGCGCCAAACAAGCAATGGCATTTCTTCAACATCACAAAAGCTTGTGTTGAAGCACACCCTTAGCAAGTTGCCAGACGGCAGCCGGAAAGCACTTGGCACACTTCCCGACTCACGAAAAACTGCGGCACCAGAGAAAACTGGTCTCTATTGTGATGCGTACCACTAATAAATTGAATGCCAGAAATATGATCCTGTTTATAGAAGAGTACCAAAGTGATGACTTCACCAGCTTCTTTGCAATATGCTATCAAACTTGAAGCAGAGAAAATGTACACTGATTGCTTGGGCAATAGCTACATGAGAAAACAACCGAGTGAGATTACCACACGCAGTTACTGTCTATCAGGCAAAATACAAAGGGTGCTATATCCTGCTTCATGATGTAGATGTTGGTGTTCCTGCTATTATCACAACTCTCCGGTGGTGCAAATGGTCATGCAGCCGAGTGTGGATGAATATGTTGTGTTGCACAATGCAAGCTGTGCTGATCTTCGAAGAGAACCCTTGATCATGTCGTGCAGCACTCGACACCCTTGCAGACATGTCATGTAGTCGTTCTGGAGCCTGGTATAGCCACCCACCTAGGTAGCCGTTCCTGCCGAGAGGTGACTGAAGACGAATCTGGCATCAGGGCTCTGAACACACGAGACCCCATGGTGAGACTGGTGCGCCACATCTGTACAAGGTGCATACATCAGCTGTATGTTAACCCTGTGCACTGACATCTTTGAACGGGCTAGACATTGGGCTCCCAAATATGTGAAATTGTTGAAGCTGCCTGTTAAACTAGTCTAGTTTTACATACGAATGTAAAATGTAATGCCCTCTGCAAAACCAATCATTAGTATCGAAACGAACTGTTTCCATAATAGCTACGGGTACTTGACAGATTTCCCAAACTGATGGGCAAAAAAATTTAGAGTCTTTTTATTCTCAAAAGAAACCACAACACAATGCATTACAGGGCAGGGCACAAGCTCAATTATTTATGACTACCTTGAGTTTTGCACCGAAAATGAGGCTGCCGTAACATTGTGATCAGCAAGAGAAATCCAAGGCCACAGAATACGTATGACCCACACCTCTCTCTACTCTCCTCTGAAAAATTATAGACAAGATTCATTCACGCTACTTTGATAGGCAGGCTCTATTTACGCTGTCCTTCTTTGCTTAATAAGCCATATATAAATGCAATCAGATATCACTAGCCATATGCAATCTTACTCCAGGTAAACACTTTATCCCTTCATGTCTGCCACAACACAGTATGCATGTTCTCACCAGTTTCACAATTTACATGCGGGCAGTACAGGAGAAAATTGAAGATATTCCACACATGGATGAATTCCACACATACTTATGAGCTGGAACCTTCACCGGCAGGTACAGCACACCTGTAAAAAGAAATGCACAAGACTCATATATCTGTTCTCGCGTGTCCTTACACAAATTTTTTTCTCCCTTCTGCAGTCATTTCCACGTGACTGCTATCAACACTGCTATGAAAATTTCAGCTTGAGCAGCGCACTTTTATGTGCTTTATTATTATTGCTTAAGCCCGGTTATAGTCAATTTTTTAAGCTGTCACGCATTTTTTTTTTGCACACTTAAGGCAATGACTTCTCCCAGCTGATTTTACCTATGCTTCCTTTCACATACACCGACACCAAAAACCAACAAATCGTGCAACGCACTGGCATGTGAGGATTTGTTTTCTCAATTTGGCGCTGTGTGCAAAAACTGAAACACAGTATGGTGCACAAAGCAACGCGAAATGCCGAAAAGAAATTTTGGATTCAAAGCATGCGTCCTGCACATACTCATTTCCAGCCTGCATGCCAAAGGAATGAGGATGAGACTGCACAAATTGTTTCCTTACCTCAATGATGCTAGAGACGATGTCACGTTGCACCTTTCCCGCGTCAGGCGTTCACGCTGTCTTGCTGACACCGCTGTGATCAGATAGTGCGCCAGTGCACACGGATGTCTCGTCGAGAAGGCCCACACATTCCTGGAGTTTGTTACTCGGCAGCGCAAACAGCTGTCGTGTCATCCACTCATCACGCGCGCAAAGCCCATCCGTTCAACGACGTTCACGACTAGCGATCGCACCTCAAAGCTCGACAGTTCGCCACTGCTCACTGCAATGCCTCCTTGCATATCCACCACACCATACGTCTGGTCAAGTCACAGACGAGCTGTCTAGTCAGAGACAACTCGACAGCATCGTGGTGCTCGCGAAAGTCGATCACCTCTCGCAGTTCTGGGGTTTTAATAGAGGAAGAATAAATGCAATGAGCAGCAGAACTCATCAAAGCGCACTGCCGGCTGGCGCCGCCATTGCCACGCTACATTAACCGCACGGACGGATGATTTCTCATTGCGAGCGAAGGGTTTGCAACGGGAGAGCAGTTAGCGCCCCTCTGCTTCTGCACATTTAACCTCTCGCTATTAATGCTCTTAAACGCTGCTAAATTCAGATGTGCCCTTATGACGCCGTTTCATTGCATTGTGCAATGAAAATAAGACTTTTATGAACCGAATTCTGGCTTCAAATAAATACCTGTTAAACTGTGGCGACATAACGCCGAATAAATCAGCGTTTCATTCACTGATTTGCATGATTCGGGTACCTTGCATCAGGGCGATATTATGGCGGAGAAATCGAATTCCCCGGTTGCGAACTCGACCGCGGCGGCTGCGTTTCGGTTGAGGCGAAACGCTAAGGCGCCCGTGTGCTGTGCGATGTCAGTGCACGTTAAAGATCTCCAGGTGGTCGAAATTATTGCAGAGCCCTCCACTAGGGCCCCTCTTTCTTCCTTTCTTCTTTCACTCCCTCCTTTATCCCTTCCATTACTTCGCGGCTCATGTATCAGCCGATATGTGAGACAGAGAATGTGCCATTTTCTTCCCCAAAAACCAATTTTCATTCGAGCCTTTTTTTGCCAATGGCGACCCATTGTATATATGGTGACACGTCAGGCTTACATCACTCCATAATACGAGCGTATCACGTATTCCACGTGACATTGTTGCAGCAATCAGATTTGAGGACGCGCTAATTTCTAGTACGCAGCTGTTTTCTCCTAATTGGCAAGTCGAGCGCATGTGTTCTCACACGTACCACCTGTAGCTTCTTTTGCTCACCACAATCATACATAATTACCTTCAGGAAACCAAGAACAGCGCTCCTAAAAATCTATTTTCGACGCCACGTCATTTTGACGTCGACGCGAAGAGAACGTATGTAACTGCAGAAAGTGACGCACACTGTGACGCTGACTGACACATCTGAGAGCCAATCAGAGAGGAAGCATGGCGCCGACAAGCGAATATTAATATCGAGGATCGGGCCCCTGGATACTTCTGAACTAGAGCTGGTGGGACCTGCATGAGGACCGGCTGAACCCTAACACGCGCCCTGACCGAAGGCATTGAACACAGGGTTCCAAGCAGCCTAGAGAAAAATCCAGCAAGTGCATCATGCCGCTCGGCAGAGTAGAAGGCTTAGAAGCAAACTCACCCTGCCGGTTGCGGGGAACGGCTGACGGCTGTGGCCGGCTGCGTGTATTTCTGCGCAGGCGCTTCTCGGAGCTTAAGCACCTCTTCGCCTTTGCCACGGAGGTGGTGGTGGTCACCAGCGGCTTGTCCTCCGATGGTGCTGCGTGGCCCCGAGGCGACGAAGCACTTGGAAAGCTCGAAGTCCGGTGGCTGCCCCGATGGCCGCGTGGCACAGGTTTCGATGTTCCGGCAGCTCTCACGGCAGCTGGCAGGTCCTTGGCCAAGATCGTTCTGCATCGCGAGCTGGAGTCTACAACCAATCTGATGGGTCTGAGCAGCCGACTGGTCGGGAGGGACGGTGTGTACGCACATAGCTTGGGGGTACCTCATGGTGGAACGGCTCTAAAGAAAAGATGGCGTGCGTTCGATGTCTCGTGCAGCTCGAGCATAGAGAGCTCGAGCAGCCGACTCGAGATGGTGATCATGATGGTGACATCTTCGGTATTAATGGCACATGCCCACGGCGGCGTATTGTTGTTGTTGTTACCCTCATCCAATGGCACATGCCCACATAGGGGGATTGGCCAAGAATGGGGGGCACGGAGAGTTTTTCAGATAAATATTTCCTCGACGAAAATAAAATGAATGCTGAGGAAGTAAGAAATAAACAAAAAAGAACAGCGAAATGAAACTGGAAATACATAACGCACGCAGGAGATCGAGACTGGTGTTTATATTCAAATGGTTGAATGTAATGATAATTGTAAGAATAAAAATAATATTGCCAAAATATATTATTACCAAGGTAGCCTATTTAATTCAATTAAAAAAAAATTTGGACGGCGGCAAAAACAGACTTGTGGCTGTACCTAAGTATGGGTACAGCCACAAGTCTGGGTACAGCCCGGCATTGGAGTCAGGCTCAGTTCCTGCCCGCTGCCCGCCTGCGTTCGGCGTCCAGCAAGGGTTGCAACACCGCAATATATTTAATATAGCTTCGGTAATATTTACAAGTATATTATTGATCGTTGCATGCAGAGATATGGAACCACATAAGGTTCCAAACGACGCGCAAGCACTGCAGATATTTTCAGAAAGCCAAATTGAAAAAGAAATAGGTTTTTTGCGGAAGGGAAATGGCGCATTGTGAAACAGGTGTCATTTGTATTTCTTAAAACAAAATTTCATTTTCCTTCCTTTACGGCGCAGTTCGGGTGTCCACCTAGATATGTGCGACAGGCGTCATTTCCTTTCCTTCAAAGAAATTTAAATTTCATTTTCCTTCCCTTAACCTTCGCAGTGGCTGATCCGAAGTACCCGGGTTCGAACCCGACCGCAGCGACCGAGTTTCGATACAGGCGAAACGCTTAAGGCGCCCGTCTGCTGTGCGACGTCGGTGCACGTTAGAGGTCCCCAGGTAGTCGAAATTATTTACGCGCCGCGGTGGCTTAGTGGTTAGCACGCTCGGCTACTGATCCGGAGTACCCGGGCTCGATCCCTACCGCGGCGGCCGCGTTTCGATTAAGGCGAAGCGCTAAGGCGCCCGTGTACTTTGCAATGTCAGTGCACAATAAAGATACCCAGGTGGTCAAATTTATTCCGGAGCCCTCCACTACGGCACATCTTTCTTGTTTTAACGCGATAGCGTTAAGGAGCTCATGTCACGGAAAAGCTGGTGTCATCGGCGTCTTCGACCGTGAGCGAAAAATGGCGCATCTCGGTGGACACCTGAACCGCGTCGTAAGGGAAGGCATTTTCCTTCAATTACGGCGCGGTACGGATGTCCGGCGAGAATTGTGAGACAGACAACATTTCCTTTCCCTAAAACCAATTTTCATTTCAATTTCCTTCCCTTACGGCCCGGTTCCGGTGTCCACCGAGATATACACGGTTGAATTTATGTGTCCAGTACTGTCCTATATATTTAATTTAGCAATAAAATCGGGTACCATTCCTGAGGGCATGAAGCGAGCAAGAGTTGCTGTAATCTTTAAAGGTGGAAACAGAAATGAAGCAACTAATTATCGACCGATTTCTATATTACCTGTCTTCTCCGAAGGACTAGAAAAGATACTTTACTCACGCCGAATAAATTTCTTAGATAAAACTAGGGCACTGACCGATTGTCAGTTTGGATTTAGAAAAGGTAAATATACGGAAACGGCGCTGCTTGAAATAAAAGAAAATATACTACAGAGCATTGAAAAGGGAACATATACGCTCGGTTTTTTTGTTGATTTCAGTAAAGCTTTTGACTGTCTCGACCACAAAATACTTCTTAAAAAACTCACTTCATATGGCATCCGCGGAAAATCTCATGATCTGCTTAACTCGTACTTCAGCAATAGAAGCCAATGTGTCTGTATTAGCAACCACCAGTCATCCTTACTTCCAATATCTTGTGGTGTACCACAGGGGAGTGTATTAGGCCTCTTCTGTTTAACTTATACATAAATGACATAGTTCATATTGACAACAGAGTACAATTCGTTATATATGCTGATGACAGTACTGTGCTTGTTTCTGGTAATGATCCCAATGTCTTTGTGTCACATTGTAATGATGTACTTGAAAAATTGTCTGTCTGGTCCCAATTAAATCGCATAGAAAAGGACACCCAGAAAACGAAAGCTATTTTATTTCGAGCCAGAAATAAGAAATTCGTTCTAGAAAATTCCCTAATGATTCAAGATAGAAATATTGACCTTGTCGATACTCACAAAATTCTCGGTGTCTATTTTTCGTGCCATTTGAGTTGGGACACTCGTGTCAACTATGTTGCAAGGAAAATCTCTTCAGTGACTGGAGCTATGTCGCGATGTCGTACTGTTCTGCCGCAAGATTTTAAACTTCAGTTATATAACGCATTATTCGCCCTGCACGTGAGCTACTGCAGTCTGGTGTGGGCAAGCACCACAAGAGCAAATATTGAGAAGATCATAGTGCTGCAAAAAAGCTACCTTCGCTACTTAGCCAATATTGATCATCCCTCTACGACAAGGCATCTCTTTGCAAATTACAAAATTATTAGGTTTGACTATCACTATGAACACCGATTGCTACATGCTTTCTATTTTTCTCAGCATGACAGCCAGAGTTTCCTTCGTTCGATGGCATTGCTGCAACCTAGAGCTACTCGTTCTTTAACTCGAATTTCCGAACCCTGGTTACTCCCATACTCCCAGCATATGTTCGTGGCCAGAATGAGGTCGAACCCATATCTGCGACGATTTTAATGGCAGCGGTTCTGCGAACCTGGCTAATAATAATAATTGTTTTTTGGGGAAAGGAAATGGCGCAGTATCTGTCTCATATATCATTGGACAACCACCACGCCGTAAGGGAAGGGATAAAGGAGGGAGTGAAAGAAGATAGGAAAAATGAGCAGCCGTACTGCAGTGCTCCAGAATAATTTCGAACCTGGGGATTTTTAACATGCACTGACATCGCACAGCACATGGGCGCCTTTGCGTTTCAATGGAGGTGAAACGCAGCCGCCGCTGTCGGGTTCAAACCCGGGAACTCCGGATCAGTAGCCGAGCGCTCTAACCACTGAGCCACCGCGGCGGGTAATGTGAGGCAGATTATAATAAAAAAAAGCAACAGGAGGCCAGGGTGCAGGAATGAGCGTAACTTCGGTCCTGATACAATTAAGTCCGATGCTGCGCCGGAGCCGCTTGATAGCGCCTCTCATTTTGTGCGCATGCACAGAGGTATCAGTGGGAGTATACATATAGCGGGGCGTTTGCCAGTGTGGTATAGCCATGGAGAAAGAGAGCGAAATTGCTGCTCAACTGCAATTCATGCTCAGCAGCTCAGCGTTGCTCAAGCTACGTATATCCTGGTATAGCCGAGCTAAGCCACTGCAAATTTTGAAGCGAAAAGCTTCACTACGCTAGTAGGGTCGCTAGAAATACTTGCTAGTCTGGCGTACGCCGGCTGCGGCGGGTCTGCTGCTGAATGATAGCCGTGATGGCGCTGCTAGCAATAGGTGTGCCTTGACAGCCACGGCGTCTGCTGTACACGCGCGCGTTTGAAACGAATTCTTCGCGTGTTTTCAGATGACTTGCGCATCCGATTGCACTGATTTTTTTATTTCAGCTTATCCCTGGTTTTTCAATGCGCAGTTCAGTCATCGGCGTACCGACGCAAACGATTTTTTTTTGCGAACAAATTTTGTGCGCGTACTCCAGAGTCGAAGGCGAAACGATCGAACCCACTTACTTTTACACCCTATTCCCCATTTTGGATACTGCTTCCATGCCGTATTATATACCATCTTCTGAGGAATTTAAATAAAAATATCCTTGTATCAAGAACGTTACCCACGATTCTAAGACATAACCGTGTGTGCGCGCAACAGAGTGCTATTGACAGCGGCATTTTCATTCATACTATTGATCCGATCTCAGCTTCTACGGACTCTGAAGCTAAAAAGGACTGAACACTGGAAACTTCTAGATGCACGCACAATTAAAACATGTATGATGAGAACTTAAGTCCTGTAAATCATGTGCTTTAGGCAAACTGTAGGAACGCATTCCTTAGTGCTTAGGCAACCGAGTTACAGAAGTAATGAACACAAGCATGCATTCTAAGCAGTTCTTAGAATCCCGTGCTTGGTAAAATAGCATTATTAGCCCATGCTGTGTAGGTCACACGACCTGTCAGGGAAAAGATACACAAGGATCAGTAATGTAAAGCACAAAATAAAAATCATTGTTAAACACATTTATTTTCATCACTTTGCACTCAGGCTGCCCACATTTTTTTTGCACCACCTCCTGGCATCTTCCCATCTTTAACAGCTTCGGCTGCTCTTTTTTGGCAGCCTTCTCAACATTGATTGACTTTAAGTAGAAGCGCTTTATGTAGAACTTGATTATGGCGTTAACAATTTCACGTCCATGTTTCACACAGCCCAGAGGCGGAAAATGTACATGTGCTAAAAAATCACCGAAGTCAACTATGCTCTTTTCGTGCAACTTGTTCAGACTAAAATAAGCAGTGAAGCTGTCTTCAAGGACGGTGATAATTGTGTTATTCAAGGGGCCAGACGGATGCAGTAAGCCACCATTATCAAATTTTGCAGTGAAAGCTGCTACCCGATCATTTTCTGTATAGCCACTGCTTTTAAGTCGTCAAGGCTGAAGCACAGTCTATGCACTGGCTTTTTTTCAGTGCTTTTCTAGCCCGAGATACCATAAATTAACATCTCGTGGCTTTTTTCCTGTCACACAGGCACTGTCGTCAGAGGTAATACTTGTACGTGGCGCACAAGAAAGCAATGCAGTTTTTACATCATGAGCGCTCCTTTATCAATTAGTCTGTCGAGTCTAGGCAGCATATTCTCGCTGCACGGCTGTTTCTTCGCCACGAAACTAAGGAAGTGACCACTTCTGGAGCAGTTTCCCGATGGTGCTGGTTTCGCAAGATTGTAGAATGTGAGTACATTAACAGTAACCAAATACTGAGCGGCATTCCGATCGTCAAAGATCCTGATGATTGCCGAACATTGCTAAATACGCTTTCAAGTCTGTCTTGGCTCAAGCTTGCACTCATCACATACTTAAAACGATGTGTGCTGAGATCTGCATCTGTGACTAATTAAGTGTGCTCTGAATTGAAACACGAAGTCCCTCTGCGATGCTGTTGCTCAAAAACCCGCCGATTGTGGCCTTTGCATGAATTTCCGACTGTGTGAGGTGTTCAAGGAACTCCTTTAAAATAAAAAGTTTGTTGACTGCGGGTATAACGCTCCTTTTGGCACACGCGCAGTCATTATCCCGATAAGCTTATCTATTCTTTTGTAAAAGGTTCAGTGCCTTTCACGAAATCATGAGAGCGTCCTAACGGGGTGCAATAAATAAAAAGCCCTTTAATTATATGATCACCAAATAGCTGGAATGCTGGAGCAACTCTCGTTTTCTCAAAAGAATTGGGATTCAGGTGCATGCTGGTGATCTTCGGCATGGCTTTAAGCTAAACACTCGATCTGGCTGTCCATTTTCCAAGCTTCTCGGATCAGTTTGAGCGTGCACCCGACCCTTAGGTGCGTTAAACCATTTGCCTGCAAATGCATCTCGCACGTTTTTAACTAGATGGTGAAAATCTGAAGGAAAGTCAGATGGCGAATTGAGCTGGCAAGATGTGGCGCTTGTCACGTTGTCTAGACATGACGCGATCACACAACATAAGAACACACAAACCAACACACACGCGAGTCAGCGTTCATAGATTTCGCAACAAAAAAAAAACTGTATTATGGGCTCGCGATCAAGAAGCAGCGCGCACCACTACTGCAGCCACGGCACGACCGCTCCTGCAGGCACGACGTTCCGAATGTGCGCAGCGCCCCCTTGCGCAATCATCCGAGGCGCGGCCAACCGGTTCCGTAGAGAGCCCCGCGTGAACGGCAGACTAGCAAGTATTTCTAGGGACCCTAACGCTAGTCAACACCCGAGCCGGCGTATGTCGGAGCACGAGTGACATCACGCATGGCGCAGGTGGCCGCCACCGACTCCGTCGCCTTTTCGCTCTCTCTCGCTCCCTAGTCACACCGAGACACAGGTGTCCCGCCACTACGCAGCGCCGCGCCTTTCCTCAAAATGCAACTTTCAGTTTTAAAAATAATATTAGAGTGTTTTAGTTTCACGTACGCAGAGGGTTCACGTACGCGAACGTCAGAAGTCTACGTAGCCTGCACGCAGGTGGTTTGAAACCCTTATAGTTACACGTACGCGAAACACGCCGCGCGTTACGCCTAGCGCCATCTACTAAGAAACACAGACACTGGTTGTAGCCAAAATCATCCAAGACAAGTCATTAAGCGAAGCCATTCATAGCGAGACCGTTAATATGACGACGACCAACGCTACTTCGTCAGGCTTAGCAGCTGAAAAATCGCCCTTCTGTCTGAAAAACAAAAGCTATTTGTCGCTTGAAACCTTATGCGAGGGTAAGAATGGGCAAATCGAAGGCGAATACAGCAGTTTAGAACACCATATCGCCTCGAGGGATTAGCGACGAAGCTGTTATCGCTGTGAAGCGGCGGGCAGGGTGCCGCCATGTTTGTCAACGCTACGTACGCAAGCAACGCAAAGACCGCAACGTAAAAATCCGAATCTCGCGTACGTACGTGAGACTCGCTCATACCCTTTGCGTTCTGCGCATGCGCAATGGTCACCCGTAAGAGCTCTACGTACGTGAAGCCTCTACGTACGTGAAACTAAAACTCTCTAATTGGTTTGGGGGGAAAGGAAATGGCGCAGTATCTGTCTCATATATCGTTGGACACCTGAACCGCGCCGTAAGGAAAGGGTAAAGGAGTTATTGAAAGGAGAAAGGAAGAGAGAGGTGCCGTAGTGGAGGGCTCCGGAATAATTTCGACCACCTGGCAATCTTTAACGTGCATTGACAATGCACAGCACACGGGCGCCTTAGCGTTTTTCCTCCATAAAAACGCAGCCGCCGCGGTCGCGTTTTTACGTTTTCTCTTTCTTCTTTCCCTCCCTCCTTTATCCCTTCGTTTACGGCACCGTTCGGGTGTCCACCGAGATATACGAGATGGTTACTGTGTCATTTCCTTTCCTCTAAAACCAAACAAAACAAGTGAGCCGACGGCGTTGATAGAATTCATTTGCGTTGACAACTCTGCAAAGGCTGCTCATTTTCACGAAAGAAAAGGCGCAAAACCGGCTCCGTGGCTCAGTGGAGACCTCAATCTCGCTTTCATGTACATGGAGTCGGTGTCAAAAGTCTGCTTTGATTGTGTTCCGCACACTGGATAGGCAGTGCGCCCTCCCTGCCACCCTGGGAGGTCGCATGCAGTTAATGGTTGATCGCGAGAGATTGATCACCAAATGATAGCTGCGGCCTAGGAACTGCTGCAGTGCCGCATGTCAGCCACAACGCTGTCAGCGCTAATTCATTTATTCCACATCTCTCTCTCACCACGAAGAAAAGCACGAATGAGGCGTCCACATATCCAGGGAGCCAGTTACCCAAGCAGCACGGGTCATCGGCCCAAAATAGCAACAGGATGGTCCCAAGCATCGTGGTCATTTGAAGGGCCTAATAATAATAATAATAATTGGTTTTTGTGGAAAGAAAATGACGCAGTATCTGTCTCATATATCGCTGGACACCTCAACCGCGCCGTAAGTAAAGGTATAAGGAAGGGAGTGAAAGAAGAAAGGAAGATGGAGGTGCCGTAGTGGAGGGCTCCGTAATAATTTCGACCACCTGGCGATTTTTAACGTGCACTGACATCGCACACCACACGGGCGCCTTAGCGTTTTTCCTCCATAAAAACGCAGCCGCCGCGGTCGGGTTCGAACCCGGGAACCCCGGATCAGTTGTCGAGCGCCCTAAACACTTAGCCACCGCGGCGGGTCTTTGAAGGGCCGGCCTTCGCCAATACGGTACCAATGTTGGGCCAATTACCTGTGCTGCTTGGGTATGCGCCCTTCCATTGCTCAAAGCCATCGCCGTCTAGAACATTGTCAGCGTCAACGCCAATGCACACAGTGAACGGCGATATCTTTCGCTTTGTATATCCTGGATTATCTGAGCAAATCCGCATTACAATTTTCCTTCCTTCTTTAACAGCCCAATTCCCCAGCAAACGGCCTTGAGCCTCCCTTAATAATTAAACAGCTTATTTATACATTCATTCATCAAAAGGGTTGGTCTCAGGAGCCTTTGCTCCTCTTAAACAAAACGATAGAACAAGAGCGACTATTGTCGCCTAAGGGCCGCAAACAATATTAGAACACAGTACCCATGACACAGTGTTAATTCTGTTCAAGGAAGATACTCGCCTCTTACCTTCATGCACTACTGCCGAATGGTCGTAAAGCACTGGTTGTTCTTAAGCTTTTGCTTCTAGAACTGCACAAAATACGTGAGATGTCAGCGCACATCGCATAGCCTTCAATTATTGCGCCCCTTCCGAAATTCTTTTAACCCAATTTTATTTTATCACAGTAGCCTGAAGGATAAGCTTATTTTCTGTCTGCATTCGTTACATTATTCATCACTGCTTTGATGGCACCGGTCAGGTGTCCACTTTATGTGCGGCAGTTGTCGCGCGTTTTTTTCCTTATAAATATTAATAATAATTGGCTTTTGGGGAAAGTAAATGGCGCAATATCTGTCTCATATATCTTTGGACACATGAACCGCGCCGTAAGGGAAGGGATAAAGGAGGGAGTGTAAGAAGGAAGGAAGTAACGAACGCATTCTTTGTCGTTTGAAGGCGGCCGTGCACCTGCACGAGCCTGCGCGGTAACAAAGGAGTAGCTCCAAAGCACTGCCACGATAACAAAAAAATATATACATTCGTTTCAGGAAAGCAAAAACGCAGTAATTTTCTTAACCCGCCGTGGTTGCTCAGTGGTTAGGGCGCTCGACTACTGATCCGGAATTCCCGGGTTCGAACCCGACCGCGGCGGCTGCGTTTTTATGGAGGAAAAACGCTAAGGCGCCCGTGTGCTGTGCGATGTCATTGCACGTTAAAGATCCCCAGGTGGTCGAAATTATTCCGGAGCCTTCCACTACGGCGCCTCCTTCTTCCTTTCTTCTCTCACTCCCTCCCTTATCCCTTCTCTTGCGGCGCGGTTCAGGTGTCCAACGATACATGAGACAGATACTGCGCCATTTCCTTTCCCCGAAAATACCAATTATATATTATAACAGTAATTTTCTCACTCGCGCTGTACACTTCATTCCAAGATTTTTTAGGAAATGAAAGGTGCCGTAACTCTCTTGTTTATCGGCGGACCCCTCAACGGTTACCTGAGGGACGCTATTCTCTGCGTTTCTACTCGCCGTGGTGCCTCAGTGGTTAAGGCGCT